>NW_020959516.1:0-1864 GCF_003031625.1 Empidonax traillii
ATGGAATAGGTACATTTCTCTGCAGCAATGAGTCAGTGGAAAGAGGCGCAGTGACTTTAGGCGAAACAACTTATGTGTTTCATTGCCTTTTGAGTTGGTATTAGCTGTCTCATGGAGTTTACAAACTTGATAGTCCTCCCCCATATTAAACAGGTATAGCAGCTCTTTTTAGAAGCAAGTTAGTAATTTTTCTGTGTAGGTTTTCTTTTTTTTCTATTAGCCTTGTGGCTACTTTCGTATTTCACGTGATTGAACAGAAATCTACTACTTACAACACCTGAAAGAAGACGGTAACATGTCTTTTGCAAATTACATACTTTGAATGGCTCATCTGTATGCTTCTCGCTTTAAAAGGAAATGCAAACAAAAATAATTTTCTGGTTTAAATACAATTCTCCAGCTTCAGGATTCCAAGGAAGTGTGCTGAGGTGAACCCATGGTTTCCCCAGAGCACTGAACTAATGAATGAAACCATATAGAAAAGCCTGAGATATATTTTAAACTCCCTACCTTCACTCCATGGATTGTTACATTTCTAATCCCAGTCCAACAAATATGATTAATTTGATTATCTGTACATACATAAAATCCCTCTGGGAGTTGATGCAAACATAAAATTCCCCATGTGTTTTCTAGCATGTGAAACTATGCCCAGATCCATGTGCAGCCAGAAAAAACTTTTGAGAGAGAGGTAGTAATTTTAAATCTAAACCAGAAATTCATCAATCTGTTTCATATTTCCAATCGACCAAGCTGGGACTGTCCTTACTCATGAGGAGAGGAGCCTATCATGCTCCATATCATGGAGTATAAATCATGCTCCATGACATGGTCAAAGTTTGGTTCTCCATTGTGGTGTTTGCTGAAAATAGCAAAAGATGCTAGAAAAAAAAAAATATGAATGCAATATTATAAAAACCTTAATTTATTGAACAACTAAAAAAATAATTCTGAAAGTAAGACTACATATATTCATATTTATCTGTTTTTAGTGAAAGAACAGTGCTTTGTCAAGTATTTCTGATCAGACAAAAAGAATTTTATTTTGACTTTCAGCTCCATGTTCCCATGTCTTCATTGTTTACAGAAAGCCTTTGAAATTCAGCAAGAAGAAAGCTCTGGAAGATAAATACCTCTAGTATTTCTCATGAAATTCCATTTCTCTATGTCCCAGGTACATATGTGGTGTCATTCCCATCTGTCAGTGAATCGATGGCAGCACGCCAAAATAACAATTGAACACAAACGTCCAGACAATGAATTAACCAGGAACACCAGCTACATCAAAAGCTCTGAGCAGGAAACCTCCCTTACAAAAAAGCAGGCAAGGAGACCCACATCTCCCTCAGATATGTTGCATGGTCTCAGAGTATCATTCTCAGGTCTGAAGGAATCACGTGAATAAAGTTTTCCCACCATCTCCATATAAGCAGAGACTCCGAAGCAGGCTTCTCCAGACTTTTCACAGAGGCAGTACAGGGACCAAATATCCTTGCCCTCATTAAACTCTTCCTCCTGACAGCTACAGTAGTTACTCAGAATTAAGGCAAACTGTGGATGCTCAGAGCTTGATGACATAACAATTGTTAATAACATTTCCACATATACACATACACAACAGAATTACTGTCAACCTGTGTGAGAAACATAGGTGATCTATGTAGCAAGATTAAAGTAAAACTATTACACTTGTTGTGAAGTTAAAAATCAGTCAGCTAAAAAAGACCAAAATTACAATTACAATCCTTTACAAAAAATTATCTTACTTCAGTCCTCTTACACCTGTAACCAATACAATCCTTCTTGACATGGCATGGTGAATTCAGGAATGTCTGTCCCTTTGTTGCACAGGTGGGGCAGTGCA
>NW_020959516.1:8050-9750 GCF_003031625.1 Empidonax traillii
ATATTTGCCAAGAATTTCATTAAATGGAATCTCTGTGGAAAGATTTGTAGTTCTTTTATATGGAAGTACAGCCACACAAGCACATATATATACATGGGTAAGTAGGTGTCTATATACCATCTGAATAGCTTATTTAAATTCCAAACAAAACATAAAAGCTTCTTGATCTGTCATCTCAGGAAGCTCAGAACTTAATGAGTGAAGCGTCAGATGCAATGCAAAAGGTAATTACTCAGAAGGAGAAAACAAGCATCTTGTCCCTTCCTGATGTAACCAAAGATAAACTGTCAAATGTCAAAAACCTTACTACTACATTACCTTTACTATAATTTGCTGCTCTTGAAGCATCACTATGCTAGTGAGTCAAGGGGCAATTTAACATTAAAATACATAAATTTAATGTAAAAGCTAAACTTTGAAGAGACTTAGCTTCCACCCTATTGTGGCAGTGATAGTTTAATGGTAGGACTCGATGATCTTAAAGGTCTTTTCAAGCCTATATGATTCAGTAATTGTATGAGAGGTAAATAACAAAAATGGAATATCTGACATATTTAGAGAAGACTTGAGTGGCTAGATAGCCAGCAATTTTTCATTAAGGTTAGTTTCATTAAAATAGAAAATGTCTGTTTCATGAAATTGAATTTTCTAGTGGCTATTTTCATTTTTCTGTTCTGTTACTCAGAGGAGTGCTACAGCTACCTATGCAGGCTATACCTGCCTGCATTTCAGCCTTTGGAGAAAGCTGCAAAGCTAAAAAAAACTCCCTGAATAGGCATCAGCAGAGAGGACCAGAAGGAAAAAAATCCTTCACATTTAGCTGCTAGTAACCCCAGCTGAAGACTAATTTTTCACTTATGGAAAGGAAGAGGAGAGTGAGCAGTACTTTCTGGGCAGCCAGACAACTAATAAGCCAAAACTCTCTGCAAATACTTAAATTTTTTTTAAAGAAATCTCTTTCTGTTTAAGTAAATAAAAAATTACATGTAATGTTGGAAGCTGGAGGAGGGAGAGAGGATTGTTCATTCTATTTTTCACCCCAATTCTGAAGGCAAATATTTTCCGAACTCTTTTATCAAGCCAAAAGGTTATCTATTTTCCAAGCATCTAGCTATCATCAGTAATATTTCTGACCACATGCCAAACATATCTCATACATTTAATGTGGGGTTGCACTACAGGGAGATTTTCATGGTTCAGTACAACCAGCTCCTCCCTGCTCCCACCAGCTCTCCCAGAAACCATGTTCCACCAGCTCAGGGGGCTGCTCTCCATTCTCCCTCCTCAGCCCACTGTGCTCATTCATATCCCTAGAGAGACCTGATCCTTCACTACTCACTGGCCCCATCCTTATGTGGCCCAGTCCCCACATTCCCTAATTCTGCTGATCTTTCATAGGCATCTACTTCTATTTCCCAGATATCACTATTCTTTACTGACAGGGAAAAGGTTCTTATTGACTTTTTCCCTTTTGATTTCTTAGGGAATGTCAGTAGTTAGGTAGAAGTCAGAAATGAGTCTGTGGTTTATCGGACTTTTGTAACTGACTTGTCTTCATATACCAGTACCATTTAAGTGTTTCATATTGTGCTAAAGTTTAATTCTACTGAAAATTGCTATGCAATTTTTTATATTTGTTTTATTTTAGTTTTTTTTCTTTAATTTTATTTAAATGTATATAGACTTTTTTTTTTTTTTTG
>NW_020959517.1:0-1578 GCF_003031625.1 Empidonax traillii
GTGAAAAAAAAAACGGGGATTGGGGCTGGTTTGGGGGGGAGGGAAAAGTTAAAATCCTGATTTTTGGGGGTGTTTGGGAGGCCCCTCGAGGGGCGGGGGAGGAAATAATTCAGGAATGGCCCAAAAAGTCCGGGAAAAGCCAAAGGGAACCTGCAGGGAAGGGGCAGGGCAGGGGGAGGGGAGATTGGCCCTTTTAGGAGCAGGTTTTTTGGGGGGTAAAAAAGGAGGTGAAATGTAAATTGAGCCATTTCAGGGCTTTTTCTGGGAGAGAAATGGGAATTCTGAGCATCTTGGGGGGGTTCTAAAACCCCGAATTTGAGCGTTGGGGAGGATTTGGGGGAGCTCTGGCCCCCAAAGAACCAAATCCTGAGTGTCTGAGGGGGGAAAAAAGAGGGGTCGAAGCCCCCGATTGACCAATTTCTGAACAATTTTTGGGGGCAAAAAGAGGGGATTTGAAATCAAAAGCTTCCCTTTAAAGCTGTTTTATCGACCAGGCTGACCCTCTGGGCTCTGAGACACCTTTTTTTTTTCCCCCCTCCTTGGACACTTGGAGGCCAAACTAGGAAAAAAAAAAAAAAAAGGCAAACCAAGAAATCTCAGAAGAAAAGGGGAAAAAAAAAAGTATCATTTTGCTACGAAAATGCTCAATTTTAGGCCCTCACCTGACAGAAAACCACCAGCAAAGGCGGTGGAAGCCCCAAATTGGCCACTCCAGGTGGGAAAAAAGGGGCATTTTGGTGCTAAATCCTCTTTTTTCCCCACTTTTTTCGACGTCCACGGGAAGGAATCTCAGGGGAAGGGAAGGAACAGACCCCAAAATTACCCCCCCAGGGCCTCGGAATTTGGGGGGGAAGGCGCAGCTGAGTCGCCAGCACCTCAAAGTGAGCGCTGAGAAACAAAATAAATCAGCAGAAATCACCTCAAAACGCAATAAAATGAGATAAAATCCCATCAAACCCAAGGAAAATCCCATCGGTCGGCGCCGGGACGGTGGCGGGTCCTGGGGATGGGGGAGGGGGGGCTGTCCTGGAGGGGGGTTTGGGGGGGACAACAGGGGACATCGACACCCAAACACCCCAACATGGGGGGGGGAGAGGCAACCCAGGTCCTGGCAGGTGAAAAACGGACCCAAACACCCCAACATGAGGTGCAACAACCCATCCAGGTCCTGGCAGGTGACAAATGGACCCCAAACGACCCCACAGGATCGGGGTGGGGTCAGCACCCACCCTGGGTCCTGCCAGGGGACCACCTGGTATCCAGCATCTGGTCAGGTCCTGGCAGGCACCTACAGCCCCATCACCCCACATCTGTTTGGGTCCTGGCAGGTTCCTACAGCCCCATCACCCCACATCTGCTCAGGTCCTGTCAGGCACCTACAGCCCCATCACCCCACAGCTGTTTGGGTCCTGGCAGGTACCTACAGCCCCATCACCCCACATCTGTTTGGGTCCTGGCAGGTACCTACAGCCCCATCACCCCACAGCTGTTTGGGTTCTGTCAGGTACCTACAGCCCCATCACCCCACAGCTGTTTGGGTCCTGGCAGGTACCTACAGCCCCATCACCCCACATCTGT
>NW_020959517.1:8060-9749 GCF_003031625.1 Empidonax traillii
CTCCTGCTCCTTTTTTGAGGCTTTTTTGCCCCAAAATGCTGGGCTTGACACGTTGGGGCAGCAGATTTGTAAAAATGATGTAAAATGGGCTTAAAAAAACCCAGAAAACTCTCAAAGTTTGGGCATTTTGGGGGCATTTTTGTTGTGTGTCCCCCCCCATTTTGGGTTGGGGTTTTTTTTTGCCCCCCATTTTGGGTTGGGGGTTTTTTTGCCCCTCATTTTGGGTTTTTTTCACCCCAAACCCACTGGTGGTTGTTGTCACCCACCAGTGAAGGCCCAACCCCCCCGTGTGACACTGTGAGACCCCCCCCCAGTGACCCCCAAACCCCTGGGGTGTCACCCCCCACCCACCTGCACCCCCGGCACGGGGACAGCTGAGGGGACACCGAGGACGCTGCGGGGGACGGAGGGGGCAGCTGGACGGGGACAGGTGACACAGACAGGTGACAGGGACAGTTGGACAGGGACAGGTGACAAGGACAGGTGACAGGAACAGCCAGAAAGGGACAGGGGACACGAACAGGTGACATGAGCTGGTGACACGAACTGGTGACACAACAAGACCAGCACAGCTGGACACGAACAGGTGACACGGACAGGTGACATGGGCAGGGGACACAGGTGACACAAGTGACACAGACAAGTGACACAGGTGGCACACATACACACAGGTGACATGGGCAGGGGACACAGGTGACACAGGTGGCACACATACACACAGGTGACACAGACAGGTGACACAGGTGGCACACATACACACAGGTGACATGGGCAGGGGACACAGGTGACACAGGTGACACACATACACACAGGTGACACAGACAGGTGACACACACAGACACACGGACAGGTGACATGGGCAGGGGACACGGGTGACACAGGTGACACAGGTGGCACACATACACACAGGTGACACAGACAGGTGGCACACATACACACAGGTGACATGGGCAGGGGACACAGGTGACACAGATGGCACACATACACACAGGTGACACGGACAGGTGACACAGGTGGCACACACAGACAGGTGACACAGAAAGGGGGACACCGCAGTCCTCCAGGGTGGCATCAGGTCACGGTGCTGGGGACACGGCCCGGGGGACAGGGGACAGTGGGACAGGGGCTGGTGCCACCACTGTCACCTGCTGTCACCCCTCTGGGGGGGGACACAATGTCACCTGTCACCCAGGGGACACGTGGGGACACTGAGGCTGTGCCACCGTCACCTGGGGACACCTGAGGGACACTTGGGGACATTAAAGCTGTGCCACCCCTGGGGGGGACGATGTCACTGTCACCCCTGGGGACACTTGGGGACATTAAAGCTGTGCCACCCCCTGGGGGGGACGATGTCACTGTCACCCCTGGGGACACTTGGGGACACTAAAGCTGTGCCACCCCCTGGGGGGGACGATGTCACTGTCACCCCTGGGGACACTTGGGGACATTAAAGCTGTGCCACCCAGAGAGGGTCCCCGAGTGCCCCCCCTGTCCCCACAAGGCTTTGCTGGGTCTGGTTGTGACAAAATCCCGTTTATTTTGGCTCCAAAAAAGTTACGATTTGCCCCCCGAATTGGAGGGGGATCCCCCCAAACTCCCCCGGTGTCACCCGCGGCTGCTGAGGGGGGGCTGGGAGGGTTGGGGGGAGGGATTGGGGGTTTAGGGGTCCTGGGGGGGCCTTGGGGG
>NW_020959518.1:0-1048 GCF_003031625.1 Empidonax traillii
TGCACTACGGGACCCTCCTGGGCAGCAGAGCTTGTGCCCACATGGCAGCAGCTGCCTGGGCCACTGGGTTTCTCTATTCTCTGCTGCACACAGCCAATACATTTTCCCTGCCCCTGTGCCAGGGCAATGCCCTGGGCCAGTTCTTCTGTGAAATCCCTCACATCCTCAAGCTCTCCTGCTCACACTCAGGCTACCTCAGCGAAATTAGACTCATTATTTTTGGTGCCTGTTTATGTTTTGGTTGTTTTATTTTCATAGTTTTCTCCTATGTGCAGATCTTCAGGGCTGTGCTGAGGATCCCCTCTGAGCAGGGACGGCACAAAGCCTTTTCCACGTGCCTCCCTCACCTGGCTGTGGTCTCCCTGTTCCTCAGCACTGCCATATTTTCTAACCTCAAGCACCCCTCCATCTCCTCCCCATCCCTGGATATGTCCCTGTCGGTTCTGTACTCGGTGGTGCCTCCAGCCCTGAACCCCCTCATCTACAGCCTGAGGAACCAGGAGCTCAGGGATGCCATAAGGGAAATGATGACTGGATGCTTTTCAGGAGGAATAAAGTGCCTGTGTTCTGGTGTGTGACATTCAGGGGACTCTGTAATGGCACAGCCTTCCTGCTCAGATTTTTCATGCAGTTCATCGGGTTCTTTGTGCAAAAATTTTATGCCCAATAAATATTATTATACATCTGCTTTCTAATTTTGTGTCTAGCCATTGAATTTGACCCAGAGATGTAAAAATGATGAATTTGCTCTCTGAGTATTGAAGCAAAATAAAGGACCCTGCAGTGCCTTCTTTGTCCAAGACCCTTCTTCCCAGCTGTTCCTAAAGCACAGCACACTGCAGGACAGGGGGGATTGGCAAAGGGCACAAGAATCCCAGCACAGCAGCACTGCCAGGGAGCAGCAGAGCTTGGGCTTTGCAGAGCTGCTCTTTCCACTCCCACACTGGCCTTGTGAGCCCCTTTCTGGCTGCAAGGCCTGAGTGCTCTCTGAGCACAGTCCTGGGGGTGGGAGCCCTTTGAGCACAGGCAGGGACAGGCACTGGGAACT
>NW_020959518.1:8401-9746 GCF_003031625.1 Empidonax traillii
GGAGCCTGAGCACAGCAGACCTTGCAAAAGCCAGAGGGCCCGTCCTGATGCCTCTGGGACTCTGAAGCCCTGCTGAAAGGAGAGGCACGGGGCATACAAATCTTCAGGGGGTTTATTGTCAGGAGAGAAATTCCTTTATAGGAAAGATGGGTTTCAAAACAGCACTGCTCTGCTCTCAAAATTAAATATACATAGATATACACACATACATACTGATAGAATAATGACCATTTTGCTGTGTGAATGTAAAACCAAACCATATAATACCGATTCCCAAACAATTCTGCCCAACCAGGGCAAGGGGATCTGACAATTCCTGCCACCCCCTGTCCCATGGGAGCCCACCTGGGCACCATGGCAGGAGCGGGACAGGCATTGCTGGCCCTGCCTGTGCCACCCGCCTCTTCTTGCCCCACCACTTGGCAGCAGACGCTGAGACAAGAGAAACTCTCTGGGTGACACCACTGTAGGTTTTTCCTCTTGCAAAGCAGCTTGCCAGGCTCTGGGGGGGCTGTGCAGGGCTGGGTCAGCCTGGTTGCTCTGTGGAAAGGCCGGGTGTCCCATCTGCCCAAAGACCTGTCTGGCCACACAGTCATCTCCCCTCATCCCAGACCTTCCAGCTGGGAGGAACGAGGCAACAGCCATGGGTGAAAGCCCTTGGCTTCACAGCAGAGGTTTTGATCAAGGTCCTTTTTGCTGTTCTCAGGATTTTTTTTAAAAATACAATCCACATCCCCCTGGGGATTTTGAGATCTCAGAACAAACCCTGATGCTTTACCATAACCTGGCAATAACAATGCCATGTAGCTCCTGTACATCCCTGTGCCCCATCCCAGGGCTGCAGCCCTCTGCCAGGATCCCTTCTTGTGGCCAATCTGCTTCTCCAAGTCTTCAAGTGTGGCCTCACCTGAGCAAGTGAAGGTGCTGAGGAAACAGCGTGAGCCAGACAGGGTGGGGGGCAAAGAGCTTTTGATCCTTGAAGAAGCCTAAAATTCTGCCCAGCCCTGTTAACTGTCCCTCCCTTCCCCAGGTGGGCTCTGTCCCCAGGGCCCTGCACCCAAGCCAGCCCAGGCTTCCCCAGAAAGGCTCTTTTTCTCAGTCAGGCTCTGCAGGATGGCCACAGTGTCCATCTGGAACTGCCCCAGTGCCTGCACTCGCACGGGCTGCGGATCTCTGTGTGCCCTTTGCCTTCCTCTGGGATGGGGGGGTTTGGCTGCAGTCAGAGCCACAGCCCCACAGTGCCCCCACGGCTCTGCCTTGTTCTGTACAACTGCCTTGTCCCTACAGCCCCCCACCAGCACTGGATCTGAGCCTCAGGGCTCTCCTCACTGTTTTACACCTTTTT
>NW_020959519.1:0-2710 GCF_003031625.1 Empidonax traillii
CAGGACAGCCAACCTCACCTGACCCCACAGAGATTTGTACAGTCACATACAAGGGATCATCTGCAGAACCTGCTGTGGGACAGGGAGCCTACAAGAGAGAGTTACCTGTTGGGACATGTTACAATTCAAAACTGCTCCTTAAGCCTTTGTTCTCTCTCAATAAAGCATTCTATTATACACCATATTGGTGTCTCTTGGTCCATGCAGACTACTTATTTATTATATTAATAATATTACAACAGTTCTTGCCACATCTTGGCTTTGGGAAAGGTTGGGGAAGGTTGGGAAAGGTGTTAACTGGGTGGTTTTGCCTGAGGTGTTAAATGTGGGAGCAGGTCTATCTTTACAATCCCCAAGAGAAGAGAAGGCAGAAAGCTGCCCTGCAGGTTGTATTTGAAGGAACAGGAAAAGAGAGTGAGGGTAAGGGGTGTCTGTCCTGGAGGGCGAGGCTGTCGTTCGCTTGCAGGAGCCCTGAGCTGAAATTGCCAGTTTGACTCCCAAATTTGAATCTGGACAAAGATTCCTGCCAGACAAAAGGGGGCAGGAAAGAAACCTCTTGCTGCCCATGGAATGCCCAGGGTATCCCACTAACTGCACCTAACACCATTTCTTTCCTGGGGTAAAGGGCTGTCATTCTCTTTTCGGAGGCCTTAGCTTAGACCGTCAGTCTGACTCCCCACATTGAATATGGATGAGGATTCCTCAAAGGTGCCAGTACAGAAAGCTCTTGCAATCCATGCAGTGCAAATAGTGGCCCCCCAACTGCACATGAGAGCCTGGGGAAGTGTAATAAATTAAGGTGGGAGATGTAGTTTATCAAATAGGATGTATCTATTGCTAAAAATACTAGACTAATTAATGCTCAAGGGACTATATACTAGTTATGTAAGAGACAAGATTGCCAAATGTTCTTAGAGTTACAAGGACAATCCATATTAGGAGGCCATTGCTATTAAAGAACAAAAGGGCAAGCAAAGTGCACACGAGGAAGACTTCTTACTTCAGCCTCACGACCACCAGAAGGCAGAAAAGACCCCTTAGTAACAGCCCAAGCATGCGCAAGAGTACTACCACTACGTCAAGAAAACGGAACCAAGAAGTCATAAAAAGGGACTTATTTCAATGCTTTGCGCGGCAGTTGGTAGGGCGGTGACCCCCCTGCCGCCCAGCGCTGCATTTGCTCATATTCTGCTTGCTATTTCTCAACAATAAGTAAATTTTAATTGGTACTTTTATCATTTGTGGTCAAAATTTATAACAATTTGGCGCCGTGACTCGGATAAGGAGCGGTGGCTGCGGCTCTTCGGGGAGGCGCCCCGCGCTTGTTTGCGGCCCCGTTTGAGACCGATGGCTCACTGCAGCCTTACCGACGAACCCAAATTTGGAATATTGAGCAAGGACAGAACCGGTTAAACCCCATAATATTCTGTGCACAGGAGTCCGGACGAAGACGTTGAACTCGTAAGTATACCGCGCTTTGGTTCGCAGGGATTTCCGTCTGGGCGGGGTTGGTTTTCCTGGAATATAACGAATGAGAGGCTCGATATACTGAGCCAAGCGAGTGCGGACCCTTTAGTAATGCGGTTCCCATCTCCCATGAGGGACTGGGCCAGGAATAAGGGGAGCGAGTGTGTGTGTGATTGTGGATATTCCAGAAGATGGGAGCGAAGGGTAGCAAGCCTTCAACTCCCATGGGACAGGTACCCTCTGTACCTAAGAATACCCCTCTAGCTTATATCTTAGATAATTGGAAACATTTCCCTGGGACGGTAGGGAAAGATAAACAAAAGATGGTATTATATTGTACTAAGATATGGGGATGGAAGAAAATCTCACAGAATGTCTTCTGGCCGGTATATGGGTCGGAAGAGGACTGGGTGAGGCAGCAGTTAAATCTCTGAGTCAATAATAAGAAACCTTTTAACCCGGAGGAAAGTCAGTATGCAGAAGTTTGGCTAGAAAAACCACAAGCTGTATCTACACTTTATGCAGTAAGTGAACTTAAGGAAAAGCGAACAAAAAAGAAAGAGGAGTTAGATGATACTCTTCTGATTCCCCCGCCATATGCTCCACCACCGGTACCTGCCCCAGTAGCCCCTAGAGCACCTACCCCCCCACTAGATGTGGAGCCCGATTCTGCTCCTAGACGAAGAACTAGGAGTCAAAGGGAAACTGCTCATATGTATCCCTTAAGGGAAATGCCCATGGGGGGATCCCAACCCACTATTGGATATATCTCAGTACCCCTGAACTCTGCTGACTTGAGAGAATTTAAAAGGACTGAGATGGGAAATTTAATCGAGGACCCCCTTGGAGTTGCTGAAAGGTTAGACCAGTTCCTAGGACCCAGCCTTTATACTTGGGATGAGATGCAATCCATCCTGGGCCAATTATTTACCACCGAGGAACGAGACATGATCAGACGGGCTGGGATGAGACTTTGGGATGCACAATATGCCCAGGGACCTCAGGCAGACATAAAATGGCCACTCCAGAGACCTAATTGGAATAACCAGGACCCTGTCCACAGAACTCATATGCAGGATCTTAGAACAATGGTGATTCAGGGTATTAGGGAGGCTGTGCCTCGTGGGCAAAACATTAAAAAAGCCTTTAATGAAAAGCAAAAGAAAGATGAAAGTCCAACAGAATGGCTGGAAAGATTAAGAAAAGCTCTCCAGCTGTACTCAGGTTTTAATCCCGACAATCC
>NW_020959519.1:3302-6769 GCF_003031625.1 Empidonax traillii
GAAGCTCAGAAGGTGTACGTGAGAAGGGAGGATGAGAATACTAAGCGACAAGTAAAGATGATGGTGGCAGCAGTAAGAGAAGACCGCGGGGGGGGGGCTCAGAGACCGAAGAATTTTAGAAAGAGGTAAAGTGGAAGAAGTGATTAGGCGGGACCAGGGAAGTTGCTTTTACTGTGGAAAAAGGGGACATGTGAAAAGAAATTGCAGACAGCGAATTCAAGATGAAAAAGTTTTAAAGACAGAATAGGATAGTCAGGGGCTCTATATTTTAGGGGACTGGAGTCATCCTGAGCCCTTGATAAAACTGAAGATAGGTCCCCACAAACAGGAGTTCACCTTTTTAGTCGATACAGGAGCCGAAAAATCAACCATTAGACAGGTTCCCGATGGATACAAAGTATCCCCTGAGAAAGTACAAGTAATCGGAGCAAAAGGGGAACCATTTAAAGTAAATAAGATTAAGAATGTACTTTTTGAAACCCAAAACAAATTTGGTATTGGTGAACTCCTGCTCGTTCCAGAAGCAGAATATAATTTACTGGGACGAGACTTAATTGTAGAATTACAATTGGAAATTAAAGTCCAGAACCAGGAGTTAAAAATATCGGCTTATCCCTTGACAATTGAGGAAGAGAAACAAATAAATCCAGATGTTTGGTATTCCCCTGACACAATTAGTAAACTAGATATTCCCCCAATTGAAGTTCAAATTCTGAATCCCCACATACCAGTGAGAGTCAAACAGTATCCAATATCCTTGGTTGGAAGGAGGGGTTTAAAACCAGAGATTGATAGGTTATTAGCACAAGGAATATTAGAACCTTGTATGTCACCTTTTAATACCCCTATTTTACCCGTAAAGAAGCCGAATGGGAAATATAGACTAGTGCATGACCTAAGAGAAATAAATAAAAGAACTGTTACTCGATTTCCAGTGGTGGCTAATCCTTACACCTTACTCAGCAAATTGGGACCACATAGCTTATGGTATAGTGTAATTGATTTAAAAGATGCCTTCTGGGCATGTCCCTTAGCTGAACAAAGTAGAGACTATTTTGCCTTTGAATGGGAAGACCCCGAAACAAATAGAAAACAGCAATTAAGATGGACTGTATTACCGCAAGGTTTTACAGAATCCCCTAATCTATTCGGGCAAGCATTAGAGGGATTGTTAGAAGAATTCCAAGTACAACAAGGAAATGTCTTATTACAATATGTAGATGACCTGTTGGTTGCAGGGGAAACTGAAGAAAAGGTAAAAGTAGAAAGCATAAATCTTCTAAATTTTCTGGCAAGTAAAGGCTTAAAGGTTTCACGAGAAAAATTACAGTTTGTAGAAAAGAAAGTTAAGTATTTAGGACATTACCTGTTTAATGGGAAGAAGATACTAGATCCTGAATGAATCAAAGGTATTATGAATTTACAGATGCCACAGACCAAAAGGCAGATTCGGCAAGTATTGGCGTTATTGGGATACTGTAGACAGTGGGTAGAAAATTACAGTCATAAAGTCAAGTTTTTATATGAGCAATTAGTAAAAGAAGGACTCCCCAGATGGACCCCTGAGGAACAAAAGCAGTTTGAAACTCTTAAAGTTGAATTAAGTCAAGCTCCTTTTTTAAGCCTGCCGGATTTAAAGAGACCTTTTCATCTATTTGTAAATATACATGAAGGGACAGCCTTTGGGGTACTTACTCAAGAATGGGCTGGACAAAAGAAACCTATTGCCTATCTATCGAAAATGCTAGACCCTGTTAGTAGGAGCTGGCCAGGTTGTTTACAAATAATCGTAGCTGCTGCTCTGTTACTTGAAGAAGCAAATCAGATTACCTTCAGTGGAAATATAATCCTATATGCACCGCATAATATTAGAGGAGTTTTACAACAAAAAGCGGAAAAGTGGTTAACTGACAGTAGACTTTTAAAGTATGAAGGAATATTGATTGAATCCCCAAAATTAACACTAAAATCAACTGGGACAGTTAATCCAGCTGAATTTCTGTATTCTGGGGAATCCCCATCCTTAATACATAATTGCTTTCAAACCATTGAACAACAAACCCGCATACGCCCGGATTTAGAAGAAGAAGAATTGGAAAAAGGGGAGAAATTGTTTATAGATGGGTCATCTCGGATAGTGGATGGGAAAAGAATTTCGGGATATGCAATAATTCAACTGCTGAATGGGGAATTTAAAACTTTGGAATCGGGACCCCTGAGTGCTAGTTGGTCAGCCCAAGCATGTGAATTATATGCACTTCTCAGAGCTTTAACACACTTGTCTGGTAAAGTTGGCACTATATATACAGATTCTCGCTATGCATACGGAGTAGTACATACATTTGGGAAAATATGGGAAGAACGGGGATTTATTAACTCCCAAGGGAAGGAGTTAGTACACCCAGAGCTAATACGACAAGTCTTAGAAGCCATAAAGGGGCCTGATCAAATTGCTATTGTACATGTTAAAGGACATCAGAAAGGAGTGAATTATAAAACCAGGGGAAATAATGACTTAGAGGCCAAGCGGGTTGCCGGGAATAAAAACATTATACTACCTCTAAGTATGGTTAAAGATCAGTCATATAGTTTTGCTCCATTTGAAAAAGAAAAACTAAAAGAAATGGGTGTTACAGAAATTAATGGCAAATATTTCCTGCCAGATGGCAGGGAAGCCTTACCAAAGGCAATCGCAGTTGATGTGTTACAAAAATACATGAAAAGACTCATTGGGGAACCCAAGCATTAGTAGACCATTTTGAACAATTATATTCCACTATAGGAATTTATAATATTGGAAAAGCTATTACTGTTACCTGTGAAATTTGTCAAAAGGTAAATCATGCAAAAATAAAAGGAAGACCTTTTGGGGGGACGTTCCCTTGCGTATAGACCATTTACGAATATCCAAATTGATTTTACAGAGTTACCTAAAGTTGGGAGATATAAGTACTTATTAGTAATTGTTGATCATTTAACCCATTATGTAGAAGCATTCCCTACCTCAAGAGCTACAGCAAATCAAGTTACCAAAGTGTTGTTAGAGCATGTAATACCTCGATACGGTGTAACTGAAGTTATAGATTTGGATAGAGGACCGCATTTTGTGTCAAAAATTGTTAAAGAAATAACAGAAACTTTGGGAATCAAATGGAAATATCATACTCCTTGGCACCCACAAAGTTCGGGAAAAGTAGAAAGAATGAATGCAGAATTAAAAACGATTCTCACAAAATTAATAATTGAAACAAAAATGTCTTGGATAAAATGCCTACCCGTGGCCTTGTTAATTATTCGAACAAGGCCTCGGGCAGACTTGGGCATCTCAGCCTTTGAAATGATGTATGGAATGCCCTATCGAATTGAAGAACCCCAAAATCATGTCTTAATACGTGAAAATACTATTAATGAATATATCTCTCAGCTTTCTAAGCATCGAAATATGCTATGGAAAAAAGGACTTATTG
>NW_020959519.1:7466-9745 GCF_003031625.1 Empidonax traillii
TATTATTTATGGAAAGTCGTGAAGTGTGGAAGAGGAGTTTGTTAGACTATTTAAGCCCTAACATCACATATAGGAGGTTTGTAAATTTAGATAGTTTCGAAGGAGTATATAATCGGGATGTATGTATAAGATGTAATACCCCAGGTTGTGAGTGTTACCCTTTTGTCTGTTTTAAATGTAAAAAGTGCCGAGAAAAGTGGTGGAAACATTGTAGGTACAGATACCCTCCTAGAGGAGTCTGTACCCGGTGTTATCGATCTGAACGAGAATTCACTACTTGGGCATTACACCACTTAGACGAAAGAGAGGTTCCATGAAAATCCCCCCAACAATGGTGGTATTATTTTGTCTTCGGATTTAATCCACAATATTTTTGTTACCACCCAAATGAACCAGCTCCTTTTGTGATAGAGATAGTCAGAGTCCAGTGCCGAAGAGAACTAAAAGCCGTGCGGTGTAATGGGTATATAGTAAAAGCCATGTCGTGGCCTGCCTATACAGCACGTCTCACTAAATATAAAAGGCATATTCCTACCAGGGACTCCTGCTGCCGAGAAGACGGAACACCCCGTGACTCGAAGCAACCGAGCCGACAGGCGAGGCAGAGGAAGAAGACCCGAAAAAGGAAAAAGCCTAAATTGTGGGACGCCCAAGCTGCAATGGCTGAGTTACCCCAGGACTGGTGAAGGTAAACGAGCTGGCATTAATAAAAGCTTTAATTGGACAAAAACAGACACCCTTTACACAGGCACTCTTTACATTTCATCTCTAGTCCTAATGCTTCCTGTAATCCCAACATATGCACAGAACCCACATGAACCTTTCAAATGGCGTTTAATTAGATGGGAAGATCAAAAGGTCCTTGCCACCTTCACTGGGACCGGTGCCCCTGCCTTTCATATCCATCTGTGATCTCATTTTCTTGGATCCTTGTTTACATCATTTCCCTTACTATATATGTCCTGCTTCAAATCCAGGAAAATCCTACTGTAGTTACCCTGGACATTTCTACTGTGGATACTGGGGATGTGAAACCTTGGCATCAGATTGGAAGGTAGACCACCCGGATAAGTACTTACAAACACACTGGGGAAAAGAAAACTCTAATTGTGTACCCCCTAAAAGAGATTGGTCTGGGGGCACAGTAAAACAAGGAAATTGCGTAGGTTTAACATTAAAAGTTCTTCAACCCATGGATGACAGTTGGGTGGTAGGTCGGACGTGGGGAATACGAATCCAAGAACAAGGTGCTGATCGAGGAGGACATTTTTTTATAAAAAAGGAAAAAAATCCTCATGACACTCTGCCAATAAATCTGAATCCAGTGTTAAATCCACCTCCTCTTCATGAGGAGAGAATCATCCCCACAGTCATCACAACGATTTACCCGAACAAAATAAGCCCCACTTTAGAAACAACTATATTAAATGCCACCGTAACTGAAGTTCCTTTGCCTAAAGACTTGGAATCTTTTAGACCCAAAGATCCCTTATGGAACCTAATGCAAACTTCTTACCAAGTCCTTAATAAAAGCAAAACAAATTTAACATTAGACTGTTGGCTATGCTACAATGTTAAACCACCTTATTTTGAAGCAATAGAAGAACTTAATAAAGTAAAATGGTCCAAGGGATCAAACCCCCACGAATGTAAATGGGAGGAACAGCGAAACCATACTCAGAGAGTAACAATCCAAATAGTAACTAAAAAAAGTAAATGTATCGGAATTGTTCCCACCAAATACCAGTCGTTATGCAACCAAACCATTACTAATAAAACAATAAAACGACATAAGAGTACAGGTAGCAAATAGGTAATACCATCTAATGGGGCTAAATGGGTGTGTTCGGATATAAGAGTCACTCCATGCTTATCTCTCAATGTCCTTGGAGAAAACACGTTTTGCATTCAAGTACTTATTGTACCCAGGATTATGTACCATACCTCAGAGGAGGTATTTCGGCATTTTGAAGGAGAACTTCCTAGACAAGCTAGAGAACCAATCACTGCAGTAACCATAACAACTTTGCTAATAGCGAGAAGTGTAGGAGCAGGAACCGGAATAGCTTCTCTAATAAAAGGAAAAGAAATGCAAAATTTGCAAATAGCTGTCGATGAAGACCTTGCTAGAATAAAACAGTCCATACAAAACTTGGCTTCTTCTGTTAAGTCCTTATCAGAAGTCGTATTACAAAACAGGAGGGGATTAGACCTGTTATTTTTAAAGGAAGGAGGACTGTGTGTAGCTCTTAAGGAAGAATGTTGCTCCTACGCTGATC
>NW_020959520.1:0-1088 GCF_003031625.1 Empidonax traillii
AGTTTGCCAGGTGGCTTGGGCTAAAACACAGTCCTTCTTGCAAAAAAGGCAAGTGAATCCTAAAAACTGGGAAAATTTGTAGTTCCTTCAAGGAAGAAAATATCTCCTGAGCTTTGGAAAGCAGGTATGCTGGCAGCTGTGTGTTCCCAGCTGACAACTCCTGCTGGAGCAGGATTGATGACTGATAACCCTGTTCTCCTTGCGCTGGGCAGGTGTTGGTGGGGTGTTGTATTGCAGCTGGAAACAGCCACGGCTATCTGTGGCTTTACAGAGAGCAAAACATTAGACAGTAGGTCCCCTCCAGAAAGCAGATTATTCTTACAGACTTTGTTGACAGGGAGGTTTCAGAGACATACATACACGACCTAGGAGATCTAAAATATGTCCGATTTATTAGGATAGCTCAGGGTTTTTATAGCATCTGTATACAAGGTCTCGTGACAAGAAGCACATAATTGGTTACAGGTCACTGTCCAGATTTAAACATGCATGACAAATACCTTTATAATTGGTTATTAACAGGTAACAAGGCAATTGTTTACTTTATCGAACTCCACCTTCTTCTTGGCAATGAGTTCCTTTTGTTCTAGCAAAGACACCCGCGGCCATCTTGGCATCTATAACTTATAGTACCTACCTATAAAACTATGTAAAAGTTTATCAAAGTCTATAAAAGTACCACGCACAATATAAATTGCTCACACATTCATCATGTTTCTCCCACCGACTTCCCGGCTTTTATGGCAATCGTGGCTAGAGCTGGTCAAGCGTGTTGTGTGCTAAAGGTTTTATGTTTGACCCAAGGAAATGTCTGTGCCCTTGAACACATTCTCAGTTTTCATCCAGTTAGTCTGGAAGGTCCCCTGAAAAGAGTGTCTGATGTAATGAAACCCCCTGTCTATCTGAAAACTGGGGAAAAAACTGCTGTGTTTTGGCTTGCAGGGCGGTGGACTGGTTTTCCTTGGCAAGCATCCTTTTCCTGCTCCTGTTTGCCCCACGGATGGTGGATTACTTCTTCATCATGTCCTGTGAGCAGTGCCAGTGCTCTCTGACTGATCTCCTCAGGGACTTGCTCCCAGGGAACACAC
>NW_020959520.1:3117-4968 GCF_003031625.1 Empidonax traillii
TGAATCTGAAATGTCTAGTCAGAATAGTACTTGCCTGTACTTGTATGTAACTGTGTACTTTTCTATTTTTTCCTGCTTTCCAGCAAATTCACTGGCAACTTCTTTTCCACTACATGCTGGGCATTGACTTGAACCCTGGAATAGGAAGGTGGTTTTGATTTCAAGCTCTTCTTCAATGGACGCCCTGGGCTTGTAGCCTGGACTCTCCTTTTCTCTGCTGCCAAAGTACAGGAGCTGCATGGCCAAGTGACAAACTCCATGATCCTTGTCAATGTCCTTCAGGTAAACGCGGAGGAGGAAATTAAGAAAGCAGTTTGGAAATTAACTCCTATTAAAGTAGGCCAAAACCTCCTTCTACGGAAATTAAACTTAGACAGGAAATGAAAGTGACCTGAAGAAGCTCATTCAGTGCTGAAGTAGTGGGACTTCTTTGGACACTTGTGTTGGTTTCCTGGGACACTTGTGTTCCTTCAGAGAGCCACCGGAAACACTACTATTGACTCAGAGTGCCACCAGTGCCTTGGTCATGTCCGTACCAGATTTCAGTGGAAACTTAAGAAATGCTTTTCCGAGCCTCTGTTCTGGACACAGGCACAGCCTCATCTGGAATGCCAATGAAACAAAGACAAATTCCATGGCTTTAGTTGCGGCAAGATTGGGTGAGTTTTCTCTGAGGGCAGCACTACACCTGACTTTGCGTGTGTGTGTGAGACAGGCAGAAGTCCAAATGCCTGCACACCTCAGAATAGTCCGTGTGGTGCTGTGCTTTCTACTGAGGAGACCCCAAGGTAATAAATACAGGGAAGAGTTTGGCTCCGGGACCCTTTCAGCTGTGGAACTTGCTGCGGGCAATGTGGGGACACACAGCCCCCCCAAACTCCGGGTGGAGATGGACTGGGGGATCCCGGCTGGGCCCGAGGCCATGGGGAGGGGCTGCGGCCGCCGGCGGCTCAGGAGCTCTGTGGCAAAGGGGGGACACGACCCCCAGGGCCCCCCCTTTACCTTCTC
Organism: Empidonax traillii; assembly: GCF_003031625.1. NCBI lineage: Eukaryota > Metazoa > Chordata > Aves > Passeriformes > Tyrannidae > Empidonax > Empidonax traillii. The sequence goes on from NW_020959520.1 coordinate 4,126, forward strand.
CTGCAGGTAGAAGCCGAGCCCCAGCGCCAGGAAGACAAAACACAACACGAAGTCTCTGACCCTCACCAGGATCTTGCTGCGGACGGTGTCCTGTGGCATCTCTGGGGGGAGCTGGGGGGGTCAGGGCCCCCAAAACCTCCCAGAGACCACTCAGGACCCCACAAACCCTGTCCTGGTCTCCCCCAACCCCCCCAGAACCCTCTGAAACTTCTTCCCAGCCCCTTCTGTGTTAGTTCGTTTGAATCCACGCCTGGAACAAGTACAACAGTCATTCAAACCCTACAAAAAATCTTTTATTGCAGTGACAATAAAAAAACTCCTAGCAAAGAGAATCAAAAACTAAAATAGAATACAAAAAGACTACTTTATCAGTTGGCATTCATACAATACTACAAACAGCCTCTCTTACAGCATTAGCTAGTAAAAAGGGAACTAAAGGGATACAAGAAAAAGGATATCAAATGTTTGCTTTCCCTGTTGCTTCCTATCAATAAACTGTGCTCACCTGCACAGACAGGCCAGGCCTACCACGCTCTGCAGGGGCTGGTCGGTGCCCGTGCTTGGCGGGTGTCCCCGCGGAGCAGCACAGTGTGGATGGAAGGATGAGCATCGCTCCCCCCAGCAGTGCCGACACCCCATTCGATCAGCTCTGCGTTACACTCCATTGGGCCAGGATGCAGTATAAGGTGGTGCTTGAGAGGCAGCCAAACAAGCGCCCGTTCATCACCTCATGGCAACAGTCTGTGCGTGCATACAGACGTGCATTGCGTCTGTAGGGCAAGGGGCCAACAACCCCTGCCCAGATCATCTTCCTCTCCCCATCACCTTCCTCAGCCCTAGGGA
>NW_020959520.1:7836-9732 GCF_003031625.1 Empidonax traillii
ATCTCAGAGGTTTTTTCCAATCCAGCTGATGCTCTGATTCTGTGATACATTGTGTGACCGACCCTTTGTTCTTTCTTTCCAGGTCAGATTCAAGTGGTCGATTGGGCTGTCGGAATTAAAGGGCAGACAAGCAAGGTGAGAATATTCTGGCCAGTCTGAATGCAAAGATATTTATGGTGAGCTGTATCATTGGTGAATCTAAGCACATACCTTGTCATTTGTTTTTTTCCAGTGATACACAAGGTGACAAGAGTCAGCAGAATGGGAAGGAGGTCCTTGCAGTAAGAGGTGAGTGAAAAAGAACCCGAGAGGGGAACTTTGGTCAGAATGTTACACTCTGAGGGAATGCGTCCGTATGTGCCTTTGCCTCTGTGATTTCTTTGCAGTGCCCATCCGTATTGCCAGAGGAGCAGACCACGGGCTGAGGAGCCGAGCGACAAGGTCAGGGTGCTTTGGCGTTGGCCTTGTGGGCGATGGCAGGGACTTCAGGGCGGGGCATTTAAGCATTGCCCTCTTCTCTTTGGAGGTGCCAGACCGGTAACCTTTGGAAAGAAATGAGCGTCCCAGGTGAGTCGGGGAGGTATCGGGGAGGAGCAGGGGCCCAGGGAAGTGTCAGAAATGCCCCTGGAAGTTTGTTTTCCCTGTTCCAGGTGTACCATGCAGTGGGAGCTGCAAGCTCTGCACCTCTTGCTGGAGGCAGTGACGGGAGGACTTGGGTGCACTTAGGAGAGGGTGAGTGTGGGAATGGTTGGGGTTTGGCCGATGTGATGCTAAAGTCGTGCACTGATTTTGGTTTCCTTTCTTGGAGATGACGAAGAGAAGAAACCAGGGACTACAGGAAGCCCTGAGCCAGCCGAAGGGACGTGCTTTTGGAAGGTGGATGGACAAGCCTGTCTTTTTGCAAGATAACTGGAGGGCTCTGAGACAGAGAGAGGATGAGATTTCCGTACAGGCTTGGGAATTACCAGGAGGGCTTTTAAATTAGTGTAAGGAAGGGGATAGGGTTAGGGTTAACAAGAGTTAGGGTTAGGGTTAGTGCTAGAGTTAGGGTTAGGGTGAGAGTTAAGGTCAGGATTTAGCGTTTGGGTTAGGGTTAGGTTTAGAGTTTTTTTTACTTTTACATCTAGGATTCAGAATGGGGAAAGATACCTGCCAGTTCAAAGGTGCTTTGCACAGGAAACTCTTGCTCTTTGTGTAGTGCCGAGTTGTGCACCACCTTCTCTTGAGAGACAGAGGCTCAGGGCTTTCTTTCCTCTTTTGGTGGTCCCAGCATGGGGGTGGCACCGCAACCAACCACAGACTCGGGAAAAGCCCCCCCCAGCCCCTCCTCCCTCAATCCATGCCTCAGTTTCCCCACCCTGAGCAGCTCTTGGGGACCCGAGGGGTGGCATCATCCCACCCCGGTACCACCCTCTTCAAGTTCCTCTCCCCCACCAAGCTAGGGGGGCCCAGCAGACACGACCCCCCAGTCCTGCACCCCGGGGACATGGGGGGCTCCCCTCAGCCCCTGCTCAGCCCATCAGTCCCAGCCCATGGAGCCTACCTGGTCCTCCTCCATGTTCCGGCAGAGCCAGGGGGGTGCAGGGCTGGGGACACGGACCCGAGGGTGGGGACACGACACTGTCACACAGAGGAGGGGACAGGAAACCAAAGCCCCGCTGGCCTCCTCACTCTTCTGACCTCTGCCACCCTTTTCCCGTCAGTTTAGGGGCATCCCAGCACCTTTTGGGGTGTACTGGGTGCCGTGTTGAAGGGCAGGTCCCCTCCCAAAAGCCCCCAAACTTCCCCGGCATCCCCAGTGATGTCACCACTGTCCCTGTGATGTCTCTGGTGTTGCCAATGATGTCACAGCTGTCCAATTGATGTCATCACAGTCCCTGTGACGCCACCAGACAG
>NW_020959520.1:11159-12373 GCF_003031625.1 Empidonax traillii
AGGCTGTGGTTGGCTGCTGTGCCACCCCCATGCTGGGACCGCCAAAAGAGGAAAGAAAACCCTGAGCCTCTGTCTCTCAAGAGAAGGTGGTGCACAACCCTTGACACTGCAAAAAGAGCAAAGGTGCAAAGCACCTTTGAACTGGCAGGTATCTTTCCCCGTTCCGAATCCGAGATGTAAAAGTAAAAAAAACTCTAAACCTAACCCTAACCAACCCCAACCCGAACTCTAACCCTAACCCCTAAGCACTAACCCTAAGGCTGACCCTAAAGCTAACACTAACCCGAACCTCTAACTCTTAACCCGGACCCAAACCCTAAACCTAACCCGAACCCTAAACCCAAACTGAACCCTAACCCTACCCTAACCCTAACCTAAACCTGAACCCTAACCCTACCCCGAGTCCTAACCCTCACCCTCATCCTAACTCTAACCCTTACCCTAACCCTAACCCTAACCCTCACCCTCATCCTAACTCTAACCCTAACCCTAACCCTCACCCTTACCCTCAACCTCACCCTAACCCTAACCCGAACCCGAACCCCCACACTAACTCGAACCCAAACCCTCACCCTAACTTGAACCCGAACCCTAACCTGAACCCTCAACCTCACTCTAAATATAACACTAAACTGAACCCTAACCCTAAACTGAACCCTAACCCTACCCTAACCCTAACCCTCACCCTCACCTTAACCGTCACCCTCACCATAACCCTCACTCTAAATCTAACATTAACCCTCATGCTAACCTGCACCCTCAGCCTCACCCTCACCCTAACCCTCATCCCCACCATAACCCTAACTCTAAATCTAACCCTAAACCTCACCCGAACCTTAACTCGAACCCTCACCCTAACACTAACCCTCACCCGAACCCTCACACTTACCAGAACCCTAACCAGAAACCTAACCAAAACCTAAACCGAAGCCTAACCCGAGTCCTAACCTTAACCCTCACCCTCACCCTAACCCTAACGCTAACCCTCACTCTCATCCTCTTCCTCTCCCTCACCCTAACCCTCACCCTAACTATAACCCTCACCCTCACCCTAAGTCGAACCCTCACCCTAACCCTAACCCTAACCCTAACCCTTACCCTACCCCTCACCCTCACCCTAACCCTCACCCTCACCTTAACCGTCACCCTCACCATAACCCTCAATCTAAATCTAACATTAACCCTCATGCTAACCTGCACCCTCAGCCTCTCCC
>NW_020959521.1:0-1794 GCF_003031625.1 Empidonax traillii
GCTCCTCTGTGAGCTGCATGGGGGTCTTCTCACCCCAACAATCTTCCAAAGGTAGCAGGGATTTATTTTTCAGTCTTTTCCCTGCTGAAGAGAGAGAGTGAAAGGGGGGAGAAACAGCCCCCCTCTTCAAACTTCTCTCTCCTCCAGCTGCTGGCTTTGACCTTGGAAATTTCGTTATCTCTCTGCTGGAATTTCTTCTCCAGCGTTTTTTTGTCCAAGCAGTCAGTCCTTTAAAGTTTTTTTCCTCTACTCTCTTGCAAGAGAGAAGGGGCTTCAGTGCCGCACCTGCCCCTGGCCCAGGGCCGGGGGAGGAGGGAGGCCTGGCCCCCACCTGGGGCCTGCCTCTCTCTCCCTACATGGCTCCCTAATTTCAACTGCCACCAATTTCAACTGCTCCTAATTTCAACTGCGCCACCAACCTTCTCTTCCGTTTTCTTAAATATGTAATTAGCAAAGGCATTACTAAAGTTTTGATTGGCTTTTTTCTATGGAAATTCACCCGGACAAAACCATCCTCAGCCCCAGGGGCTGGCTGGTGGGCAAAACCACGACAACAGGGGACTGGTGAAAACAAAGGGACACCCATGATGTCACAGAAATATCAGTGAAGTCAAAGTCATCTTGTGACATCACAGGGACATCAGTGGCCTCATGGGGACATGGTGCCACCTCTGGGGACATTAGTGACATCAAAGAAACAGTAGTGACATCACTGGGGACCAACGATGTCACAGGGGATTGTTGACAACAAAGGAACAGCTGTGATGTCACAGGGACATTGGTGACATCACAGGGGACTTCAGTGACTTCACAAGGGCAAGGGTGAAATCACAGTGACACAGGTAACATCATCAGGGTCATTGCTGACATCACAGGGGACAGTGGTGACATCAAAGGGAGATGGGTGACATCACTGAGGACCAAAGACATCACAGGGGACTGCTGACAAAAAAGGAACAGCCCTGATGTCACAGGGAAATCAGTGACATCAGAGGGGACATCGGTGACTTCGCAGCGGCAGGGGTGACATCACAGAGACATCAGTGACATCAGCAGGGACACTGGTGACATCACAAGGCGCTGGCGACAATAATGGGAAATTCATGATGGCACAGGGACATTGATGACATCACAGGGGACATCAGTGACTGCATAAGGCCAGGTGTGACATCACAGAGACATCAGTGGTATCACTGATGACACTAGGGACATCACAGGGACATCCATGACATTGCTGGGGAGCAGTGACATTGGAGGGAACTGGTGAAAACAAAGGGACAGTTGTGATATCACAGTGACATTGGTGACATCAATGGGAACATTGGTGACTTTACAAGGACAAGGGTGACATTACAGAGACACCGGTGACATCTTTAGAAACATTGGTGACACCACAAAGGACTGTGGTGATATCACAGAGACTGCAATGACCTCATTGGACCAGTGACTTCACAGGGGACTGTTGACAACAAAGGGACAGCCGTGATGTCACAGGGACATTGGTGACATCACAGAGGACTGAAGTGACATCATAGTGACACCAGTGACATCATTGGGGTCATTGTTGACATCACAGGGGACAGTGGTGACATCACAGGGTGATGTGTGACATCACTGGGGATCAGCGACATCACAGTGGACTGCCGACAACAAAGTGAAAGCTGTGATGTCACAGGGACATCACTGACATCAGTGACATGACGGGGACATAGTGCCATGGGTCGACAGAGTGGTGACATCACAGAGACAGCAGTGACATCATTGGGGACATTCTTGTCATCACAGGGGACAGTG
>NW_020959521.1:3470-4506 GCF_003031625.1 Empidonax traillii
TGCAGCATATCCTCTATGTTAGCACTAAAAATCCCTACACTTCCCCCTTTTTCTTTAAACAAAGCACAGTTTGAGCCATTAAGCTGAGAAAACATTGAACCAGACATGGCAGAAAAATACAGACTCCTGGAAGCAGAAAGACAACGGGTGCCAACCATTGTACAGTTTGCATAAGCTGATTCTGGGGGGGCTTCGGGAGGGCACCTGCCCTTCAACACCAGGACTGCAGAGAACTGGGAAGCTTTACTGGGAGCACTGGGAGCAGCAGGCGGTTGGTGTGAGAGCAAAAGCAGGGCCAGGGGGGACACACGACCCCCCCAAACTCCGGGTGGGATGGACTGGGGGGTCCCGGCTGGGCCCGAGGCCATGGGGAGGGGCTGCGGCAACCGCCGGCTCAGGAGCTCTGCGGGGAGGGAAAAAGGGGTGACAGCGGGCTGGGGGGCAGGGGGGGCAAACATGCTCTGGGGAAGGGGGGACACGACCCCCAGGGCCCCCCCTTTACCTTCTCCCACAGGTAGAAGCCAAACCCCAGCGCCAGGAAGACGAAACCCAACACGAAGCCCCCAACCCCCACCAGGATCTTGCTGTGGACGGTGTCCTGTGGCATCTCTGGGGGGAGCCGGGGGGGTCAGGACCACCAAAACCTCCCAGAGACAACCAAGGACCCCAAAAACCCTGTCCTGGTCTCTTCCAGCCCATCCAGAACCCCCTGAAACCTCCTGCCAGTCCCTTCTGTATTAGTGTGTTTGAATCCATGCTCAGAATAAAGACAAGTACAACAGTCATTCAAATCCTACAAAAAATCTTTTATTGCAGTGAGAATAAAATTTAAAAGAACTACTGGCAAAGAGGATCAAAAGTTGAAAAATACAAACCCACTACTTTATCAGTTGCCATGCATACAATACTACGAACAACCTCTATTACGGCATTAGCTACTAAAAAGGGAATCAAAGGGATTAAAAAAGGGAAATAAAATGTTTGCTTTCCCGGTTGCTTCCTATCAATAAACTGTGCTCACCTGCACAGACAGCCC
>NW_020959521.1:7698-9354 GCF_003031625.1 Empidonax traillii
GGGAAGGTTTTGTCCCCGGGGTCCAGGCACTTGGCTGGGAGCCAAGCCCAACCTGGGACACACCTGGTGCATTGCAGAGAACTAAAGCTGTCAGACCCCCTGCAGCTACAGAGACAACATCCAAAAGCTGCAGGGACAGAGAAAAAAAAGGCAGAAACTGCTTTTCTTCTGCAACGCACCCACAGGCTCAGTGGGTAAAGGAAGTTTTCAGTGGTATTTTTTTCTCTGCATCTAGAAATAATCTTTGCAGTTTAAACCTTTTCCTATTTTTTCCTCGTTCTCTTTGCATCTCTTAGCAAATAATAAAAATCAGTTTTTGGTATACACAGATAACTTGTGTGAGTTTTACTTCTGCCCGAAGGAATATTCAAATCTGAAGTTCTTTCTGCAATATTTAAGCAGATTATAACAGGAGACCACGGAAAAGTGGGAGGAACAGGGAGAAGGGTGGAAAAGGGGGGTGGACTGGAGGGTCTGACAGTCCCATGGGGGTCTTTGGGCACAGGAGGATTTACAGAAGGGGGGTGCCCCCCTGACCTCCGAACTTACTGTGGGGTGCTGAGGCTGCTGGATCCAATCTCAGTCTTGGGTTAAACCAACACTTTCAGTTTAGAGGAACTACAGAGATGGGACTGAACCACTTTTGTCCCCCAGGGCTTTAATGATGGCAAATAAAATCTATTGACAGAAATGAATTATTTAGGGTTACAAACAATTAGACAAAAGATCATCATCAGAATTATTTACTGCAACACTAAAGAAACATTAAAAGAAACACTAAAGAAACACTAAAACTACCAGTAGTACAGCATAGGATAGCACAGTGCTCTACACTAAAGCAATTGTTGAAGCAATTCTACTCGAGCCGGCATCAAAGCAAGAATTATGAATTAGAGAGGGATGGAACTCCCCCAGACCAACGCTCGTGGGGAGATCTCTGCTCTCAACCTCCAGCACTGACCTTGGGGGGTCCCCAGCCAAGGCAGGAATCTCCACACACCTCCCAAGAAGGGTTCTGTTGGCAGAACCTGCCCCTGGCAAAGGGGACTGGCCCTTTTTGGTAGAAAGGGCTGGACTGACAGTCCCTGGACTCCAGGGGTTGCCTCAATATCAGGGGGGTCATTCGGGGTGGGAGCAGTGGCCAAAGCTCTTCCCACAGTTGGGGCACTCGAGGGGCTTCTCTTACCGGTGGGTCCGTTGGTGTTTGGTCAAGACAGAGATCTGTTTGAAGCTCTTCCCACACTCCCCACACTTGTAGGGCCTCTCCCCGGTGTGGATGCGCCGGTGGGTGACGAGGGTGGAGTTTCGTTTGAAGCCCTTCCCGCAGTCGGTGCAGCGGAAGGGCCTCTCATCTGTGTGTGTCTGCTCATGCCTGAGGAGATGTGAGCTGAACAGAAACCTCTTCCCACATTCCAAGCAATTGTAGGGTCGTTCCCCGGTGTGGATGAGCTGGTGCTTGCGGAGGTTGGAGCTCTGGTTGAAGCTCTTCCCACATTCCCTACACTTGTAGGGCCGTTCCCCAGTGTGGATGAGCTGGTGTTGGATCAGGTTGGAGTTGTACCTGAAGCTCTTCCCACATTCCCTACAAGTGTAGGGTCGTTCCCCAGTGTGGAGGGGCTGGTGGTTGAGGAGCTTGGTGCTCAGCCTGAAGCTCTT
>NW_020959521.1:11435-13202 GCF_003031625.1 Empidonax traillii
GTGTTCCTGTCCCAGAGCGCCACGTGATCCCTCTTTGGGGGTCTGATTGGGATTTGGGGCGTTTTGGGGGCCTCTGGGTACATTTGGGGGAATTAAAAGGGGTCTTGGGACCATTGGGGGGTAAAAGGGATGTAAGTGGGAGGTGATTAAAGGAAAAAGGGGGGTTAGGGGACATTCGGGGGACCTTATTGGGGCTTGGGGGTGACAGGAGGGGCAGCACCCCAACCAGGTAAGTCCTGAGACCCCCCTGGTGTCCCCAAGACCCTCCTGGTGTCCTCAATTTCCCATTTGGCACCCCAAGACCCCCCGGTGTCTCCAGTGTCCCCAGGGCCTTCCCAAAGCCCCAATTCCCCCCTTGAAACCCCACATTCCACTGTCCCCAAACCCCTCCCCACTGTCCACAAACCCCTCCCCAGTGTCCCCAAACCCCATCCCTGATGTCCCCAACCCTCCATCTCCCCCCAGAAGGCCCCCCTGGACCCTCTGACCCCCAAAATGGCCCCATCCCCCCACAATCACAGAAAGGTCAAGGGCATCTGGGGACATGTTGGGACACTTTGGGGGCTTTAGGTGGCACTGGGTGATTACTGGGGTGTAGTGGGACACACTTGGGGGAACCAGGGAGCACTGGGAGGGACTGGGGGGGTTACTGAGGGATGCTGGGAGGGTACTCGGAGAAATTGGGTGATTGCTGGGGAATTACCAGGACACATGGGGGGACACTGGGAGGTTATTGGGCCATACTGAAAGCCACTGGGAGGTCATTGGGCTATACTGGGGGCACTGGGATCCCCTAACCCACATATGGTTCATCTCCCTGCAAAGACTTTGGGTGGCACCGCCAGGACCCCTCCCCTGAGCCTGGGGGACCCCCTGGACACCACTGATAGGCTTTGGGGACCTCCTAGCCTCACTTCCTGTGGGGTCTCTCTGTGCTGAGTTTTGGGGGGTCTCTGGGATTCGGGGGGAGCATCAGGACTCGCTTTTCCTGCGGTCGGTCCGCCCAGCCGGCAGGGGGCGCTGTGGCACGAGCGGTAATGGCGGCGCCGCGCAAAGCCTAATGGGAGTTGAAGTTCGCTCATGAGGACTCCGCCGGCGCCTGCGCAGTACAGCCATGGCGTTTAAACAGCCCCCCGCCTCCCAAGAAGGGTTCCGAAACTCCCAGCCCTTTCAGGGACCTCCTAAACCCCTTCAGGCACCTTCACTCTCCCCTCTGAGCGCCCTCAGGACACCAAATCCCCTCCCCAAATCTCCCCCTGAGATATCTTCACGGGCCTCAAAACCTCGGGAACCCCCGAGCCCCTCCTCTCCACTCTGCCGAGCCCTCCAGCCTTCCCGCCCACAGCCGCGCTCCCCGCAGCTCCCGAGCGCATCCCCAGACCCACCACAGCCCCAGCCAGCTCTCACCAGGGCTCAGCAGATCCTGCCGCCGCCGCCATCACTTTCCCGGCAGCCACCGCGGGGCTGTGCGCGCGCCCCGCCGGCAGAGACCCCGCCCCGCCCGCTTTGCCGCGCGGGGCACGCCGGGAGTTGTAGTTGCAGCCGCTCAAAGCTCCGAACTCCCCCAGACTCAATTCCCCACGGGCGTTCCTGGGGCAGAACGGGGCAGAACCGGGGCGGGGACGGGACGGGCATTGGGTGGAAATCATTATAAAAACTGTAACCCCTGTGTTGGAAGGGATGGGTGTGGGTTTGTATTCCTGGAGGCTCATAAAAACCTCTGCTGTGTCTCTGACCTTTTACCTATTTGGGCCTGGAGTCCTTTTC
>NW_020959522.1:0-1728 GCF_003031625.1 Empidonax traillii
GTAAGCTTGGGATCCAAGTGAGGGATCCATGCTGCTGGGGCTGGAGATTTGTGACCCTGAGAGAACCTCACGCTGGAGCAAGAACGGCTTGGGTAAGATGTTGGGATCCAAGTAAGGGATCCATGCTAGATCCATGCCAGAGAGGTCTATTCAAGGACTGTTCTCCCGTGGGGAGGAACCTCCCCAGGGAACAGGGGTGCACTCAAAAGCCATTGATTTTATTATAAGGTCCATCCAATCCCGGGTTTATGCAGCCCTGGTTCTGCCCCATTCTGTCCCCTGACACACCCCTTCAGGAACTGGGTTTGGTGCCTTTGGGACCCCTTCTTCCTCATCTTCATCTTCTTCACAGCACACACAATCCTGGGAGTTCCTAAAGAGTTCTGCCTAGAAGGTCACTGTGTCTGGCTGATATCTTCTGGTCAAGGCCTTAGGGAGTTTTTCTACAATTCTACCTTGAAAAGAAGACTAAAAATGGAGTTTAGAGAGATTCATATGGAATGGGGGAGTAGGGTTGGGTATGTGTAACTACTCTGTTAAGTGTAAGGGATATAATACAGCTACATTAAAATATATTCACTACACAACTAGTTCTAAAATCTACAAAAGTTTAAAAATCCAAAAAGATCTGAGATATCAGTGTGAATTGACTGTGGTGTGAGTGTTGTTGCTGTGAATGTATAATTCAGTCTCTGTTCAATTCTAGTAAATGCTATTCAATGCCTTGATAACTGTTAAGTTGGTCAATGATTAAATGCTAATAATGTCTTTTGCCCCCTTATCTTTGGATCCAAACCCTTTGCACCCTGACCCTCTTCCATCCCAAGGCTCTGTGTAAATCCTTCCCTTTCATAAAAACAATAGCTAGTCTTTGAGAGCTGCTCTTTGAAATTTTCCTCTTTAGCAAAACTACAATAAAACTCCAATTTTTTGTTGAAGACATTAAGAAATGAAGACAATAAAAAAAAAAAGAAAAAAATTTTTTTGTCTGTATTTTAATGAGCCCCACAGTGTGTTTAGAGACAAGTCCATCATCCTGAGGTACTGAGAGAAGATTGAAGAAGTTGCTCAAGAAGTCAGAAGCCAAACCCCAGATCCTGATGTGTCCACACATCTCTGCCTGGGTGTGGGTGTGAACTGACTGTGGTGTGAGTGTTGTTATTGGGAATCTATTATTCAGTCCCTGTTCAATTGTAGTAAATGCTACTGAATTCCTGTGAAAAGGGAATCTTGAAAATGTTGAAAGTTGGTCAGTGATTAGGTGCTATTAATCTCTTTTGTCCCCTTATCTTTGTGTCCAAATCCTTTGCACCCTGACCCATTTGCATCCCAAGGCTCTGTAGAAATCATTCCCTGTCATAGAAAAATTATATTTTTGTGACTTCCACTTTAAAATCTTCCTCATTAGCTAAACTACAAAACAACTCCAATTAGCTGTAGAAATCTTGAAGACATAAAGACAATTAAAAGAAGGGAAATAATTTGTTTTTCTGTTAATGAGCCCATCAGTGTGTTTAGAGAAAAATCCATTGTCCTCAACTACTGAGAGAAGATTGAAGAAGCTGCTCAGGAAGTCAGAAGCCAAACTCCCAGTCCCTTGAAGCATTGCTGGGCCCCACTGAGGGCAGGCACTGACAAAGCCTCCCCAGGGACTCCTGAGAGCAGATCCTTGCAGGCCAGGAGTGCAGGCAGACAAAGGAAAGTGTCTTGTGGTGGCCTGAGGGGCAG
>NW_020959522.1:8378-9742 GCF_003031625.1 Empidonax traillii
TCAGTGGGGCCCAGCAATGCTTCAAGGCACTGGCAGTTTGGCTTCTGACTTCTTGAGCAGCTTCTTCAATCTTCTCTCAGTACCTCAGGATGATGGACTTGTCTCTAAACACACTGTGGGGCTCATTAAAATACAGAAAACCAAATTATTTTTTTTTCTTTAATTGTCTTTGTGTCTTCAAGTCTTCAAGAACTAATTGGAGTTAATTTGTAGTTTAGCTAAGGAGGAAGCTTTTAAAGTGGAAGTCACAAAAATATAATTTTCTATGAAAGGGAGTGATTTACCCAGAGCCTTGGGATATGTAATAAATCGGTAGTAGTAGTTTAAATTTAGTCATCAAATTAGTAGTAATAGTTTACTACTTAAATTGTATTGCATGTTCTATTTCTATATACATATATATGTTATTAAACTATAAATTCATTAATCTGTCAGCATTATAAGTTGATGATCATGCAGCTTGCAATTCTTAAACTGAAAAGACAAATTATTATGCCTGGCTGAATCTTACTTTTATAAAAAGCTCATTGTCCCATAGCATGCATAAAGTAACGAAGGGAAGGACAAGAATGAAAGAGTCAAGAATGAAAATGATCCAGAGCATCCAAGATGGACATCTGGAAATACCGAACACACCAGGCCTCAAGGACTAAAAACTAATCAAAACTATGGACAGGAAAGCACCTAGCAACTAAAACAGGCCTGCAGAGAAACCAACCAGAACCAGACCTGCCAACTCAGATCCAATAGAAAGATAACAAATGACTACGGGAGGGCAACTGATAAGGGGATAAAAGTTACTGTTTTTTCCTCCTGTGCTTGCGTACCGTGAGTGAAGCAGGGATCTCCCCGGCCGCCCAGTGCGCTGTTTTGCTTATTTGCCTTTTCTATAAATCTTCAATAAATTTTTATTACTATATTTCAACTCAGTTTCATTTTACTTATAACAGGATATAAGAGGGTCAGGGTGCAAAGGATTTGAACAGAAAGATAAGGGGGCAAAAGAGATTAGTAGCATTTAGTAATTGACCAACTTAACAGTTAGCAAGTGATTCGATAAAATTTGTGCAATTGAACTGTGACTGAATTATGGATTCCCAGTAACAACACTCACACCACAGTCAATTCACACCCACACCCAGGCAGAGATGTGTGGACACATCAGGATCTGGGTGTGTAAAGGTCCCTCTCCAAAATTCTCCCTGTTCTGAGTGAAACCCTCCCACACATCCCTTTGTGTTTCCCACCAGACAGGGGTCACAGCTGGAGGAGTGTTTGTTGAGGGGGATCAGAATTGTCCACAGATTAAGCGATGCTCTTTGGAGTGTTGCAAACTGGAGGGTTCCGGTCATGGTTTTGCTGGT
>NW_020959523.1:0-1156 GCF_003031625.1 Empidonax traillii
TTGGGATGTATCCCAATGTTTCCAGACTTGACGTTCACAGTTTGCCCAAGTGAGAACAGAGGGAGGGGATTTGGGTACTTCATTTTGTTCCAGTTCCTCCTGCTAGGAGTAAGTTTGGATGGTTGAAATCTTTGGCATTTCTAATGTGCTCCAAGAGCTGGCCATCTTTTCTGTTCACAGCTGTCCTTGGCTGGCAGAATGGAGCTGAAGGGGGATCACCCATAGGAGTTGCCTTAAAAAAAAACCAGGAACTTCTGGAAGCAGAGGGATCCCCATTCTAAGAGAAGATTGACAGAATCCTTGCCTTTCCTCAGGGTGCCTGATTAGGATCTCATCTTTCTCCTCCCAGACTGCCACACAGAGGGATCATTGCAGCTCCCAAGTACAGCTGCCCAGAGCATTTCCATGGAATTAGCACTGAGTGGTTTTCTCCACAGGGATCCTGTGCAGCACAGAGATACTATGGCAGAGCTGTGCCCTTCTGGAGGTCCACATGGCCCTGCAGGACACCCAGGGAAACAGCTGAAGAGCCTGAAGTTGCCTGGAGGGCACTTGGGCACTTTGCTCCCACAGACACATCCCCACAGCAGCACCCAAAGGGTTTGTGTCTGCACAGGAATCTGCCCCCCCAAACCCCACACTGGCTCAGAAAAGCCAAAGTTGAGAACAAGGAGAACCCAGGCAGCAGGGGATGGCAGGGAAATGCCCCAGTGCTGCTGCCAAGGGGAGGAGAGGCAGGAAGAGACGACTGAAAATGAGGGCCTTGTCTTTTCCTGGGCTTTGGCTGCTGCAGGGCAATGCCCAGCCCAGCCCCCGTGGGCCTGAGGGCAGAGGCTCTGCTTGGGCTGGCAAAGGAGCCCAGGCAGGAGCTGCTCAGGGAAGGGCTCTGTGCCACACACACAGGCAGGGAGGGGCCATGTGTCCCTGGGCAGCACTTGTGGCAGCAGCTGCCTCTCCCTGCCTGCCTGGGGGTGTGTGAGGAGCTGTTCCTGCCAGCAGCCCCTCCCTGTGCCCAGCTCAGCTCCCTGCCAGTGCTGCCAGAGCCCATGGCCAGCCCAGGGCCCAGGGGCAGCTCTGCCTGGGCAGGGGCTGCAGAGCAGATCCCAGACCCCCTGTGCTGGCTGGCAAGGGGCAGGGGTTGGCAGTGGATGTGCTT
>NW_020959523.1:8158-9741 GCF_003031625.1 Empidonax traillii
AAAAGGGGGGAGATGAAGGTTTCGGGGTTTCAGGAGAAGTGCCAGCAGAGCAATCAGGGAAATGAAGTCTGTGGGACTCTGGTGCACATGAGCAGTGAAGAACCTTGGCAGGATTGGTTGAGAGGGTTACCTGTTGGGATGTGTTACAATTCAAAACTGCTACTGAAGCCTTTGTTCTCTGGCAATAAATCATTCTGTTACACACCATATTGGTGTCTCTTGGACCATACAGACTACTTATTTATTATATTAATAATATTACACCAGTTCTTTCCACATCTTGGCTTTGGGAAAGGCTGGGGAAGGTTGGGAAAGATGTTTAGAGGGTGGTTTTCCTTGAGGTGTTGAACATGGGGGCAGGTCTATCTGCACAATTCCCAAGAGAAGAGATGGCAGAAAGCTGCCCTGCAGGTTGTATTTGAAGGAACAGGAAAAGAGACTGAGGGTAAGGGGTTTCTTTCCTGGAGGGCAGGGCTGTTGTTCACTTGCAGGAGCCCCGCGCTGAAATTGCCAGCCCGACTCCCAAAATTGCATATGGATGAAGATTCCTGCCAGACAAGAGGTGGTAGGACAGAAAGCTCTTGCTGCCCATGGAGTGCCCAGGGTGTCCCACCAACTGCATCTGAAACACAAAGTTTACAGGCTTTCTTTCCTGGGGGAAAGGTCATGACATCACAAAGGGGCCCAGGACACACAGGTGGGGCTGCATTGCAGGGTTTTGGGGCATTGGCTTTTTGGTTGCCAGGGGCTTTTCTGGAATGGAGAGAATGGGGTGTGACATCACAAAGCAGACTTTGGCACACAGATGGGGTTGAACTGTCACATGGTGAGGGCTTGGGTTTTTTGGTATCCACAGGCTATTCCAGAATGGACAGGAGAGGCTGTGACATAACAAAAGGGCTCAAAGAACATGGGTTGGTCTGACTGTGCTGGTGGGGGGTGTTGGTTCTTTGGTTGCCAGGGCCTATTCTGGAATGGAGAGGATAGGTCATGACAAGCAGTGCCTGTCAGAACTGCAAAGACAGACCCACAAGAGTCTGACATGGGGGAGATTCTCTGCTCTGCCCTGCACACTCCAGTGCTGGGGTCAAAACTCAGCGTTTCTGCTTTCCTCTGCTATGGGACTTGTTCTTAGACATCCCTTCCCCTGCGCTCATTTCAAAAGCCCTCCTGGCAATTCCCAAGCATGTACCTGGCTCTCATCCCCTCTCTGGCTCAGAGCCCTCCACTTATCGTGCAGAGAGCTGGGCCTGTCCATCCACCTTCCAAAAGCACGTCCCTTGGGCTGGCTCAGGGGTTCCTGCAGTCCCTGGGTTCTTCTCTTCATCAGCTCCAAGAAAGGAAACCAAAATCAATGCATGACTTGAGCAGCACATTGGCCAAACCCCAACAATTCCCACCCTCACCATCTCAGTCCAATTGTGGGGTTTTGTTGTTTGGTTAACATATCCTTGAGTGTTTGATGAGCACGCTCTAGCACTGCTTGACCAGTGGGGGAGTGGGGGATCCCTGTGACATGGGAGATGTCCCACATGTTGAAAAACTCTTTGAAAGAGTGAGAAGTGTATGCTGGTCTGTGATCT
>NW_020959524.1:0-1276 GCF_003031625.1 Empidonax traillii
AAAAGGGGGATTTGATTTGTGGGAATTAACTTTGCGAGTCGATTCCCACATTTTTCAGGGTCAAATGTTGAGAGTTGAATCCCACATTTTTTTCAGGGTCAAATTTTGGGAGTCAGTTCCCAGATTTTGAGAGTCAACTCCCTCATTTTGAGAGTCAATTCCCACATTTTGAGAGTCAGTTCCCTCATTTTCAGGGTCAAATCCCTCATTTTGAGAGTCAAATCCCACATTTTGAGACTCAATTACCTCATTTTCAGGGTCAGATCCCCTCATTTTGAATTTCAGTTCCTTGATTTTGAGAGTCAATTCCCTCATTTTCAGGCTCAAATCCCTCATTTTGAGTGTCAATTCCCAGACTTTGAGTGTGAACTCCCTCATGTTTTGGGGTCTCATTTTCAGGCTCAAATCCCTCATTTTAAGTGTCCATTGCCACATTCTGATAGTGAACTCCCTCATGTTTTGAGGGTGAACTCCCTCATGTTTTGGGGTCCCATTTTCAGGCTCAAGTCCCTCATTTTAAGTGTCCATTTCCCCATTCTGAGAGTGAATTCCCTCATATTTTGAGTGAACTCCCTCATGTTTTGGGAGTGAACTCCCTCATGTTTTGGGGTCCTACTTTCAGGCTCAAATCCCTCATTTTAAGTGTCTACTTCCCCATTCTGAGATTCCCTCATATTTTGAGTGAACTCCCTCATGTTTTGGGGATCCCATTTTCAATCTCCAAGCCCTCACCCAACCCTTTTTCCCCTCAGGCTGCCCCCCCCCTCCCCTCAACATGGCCGCCGCCTACCACGCGGGGTTATCCTGCGGGGAGCGCCGGCGCGTCCAGCGCCTCTTCATGAGGGGGCGGCTGCGGGTGGTGGTGGCCACGGTGGCCTTCGGGATGGGGCTGGACAAGCGCGACGTGCGCGCCATCGTCCACTACAACCTGCCCAAGGACCTGGAGAGCTACGTGCAGGAGATCGGCCGCGCCGGCCGCGATGGCCGACCCGCCCTCTGCCACCTCTTCCTGGACCCGGAGGTAACGCTACCCCCGCGGGATTTTAGGGGGGTTTTCCCGCTTTCCGGCTTTAAATCCGTGGGGTTTTTTACCGCAGGGTGGGGATCTCCCCGAGCTCCGGCGTCACATCTACGGCGACACGGTGGAATTCTGGGCCATCAAGCAGTTGGTGCTGGAGGTTTTTGCTCCTTGCAAGTGCCGACAGATTTATGGGAGGGAGAGGGGGGACAGCCAGGTGAGGAGAGGAGGGAGGGGTGGATGGATCAAAGTGGGGGA
>NW_020959524.1:8114-9741 GCF_003031625.1 Empidonax traillii
CATCCTGGATCCTGGGAATCCATCCCTGCATCCCATCCTGGATCCCATCCTGGATCCCATCCTGGATCCCAGGAATCCAACCCTGCATCTCATCCTGGATCCAGGAATCCAACCCTGCATCCCATCCTGGATCCTGGGAATCCATCCCTGCATCCCATCCTGGATCCCATCCTGGATCCAGGAATCCAACCCTGCATCTCATCCTGGATCCCATCCTGGATCCCATCCTGGATCCCATCCTGGATCCAGGAATCCAACCCTGCATCTCATCCTGGGAATCCAGCCCTGCATCCCATCCTGGATCCCAGGAATCCAACCCTGCATCTCATCCTGGATCCCATCCTGGATCCAGGAATCCAACCCTGCATCTCATCCTGGGAATCCAGCCCTGCATCCCATCCTGGATCCCAGGAATCCAACCCTGCATCTCATCCTGGATCCCATCCTGGATCCCAGGAATCCAACCCTGCATCTCATCCTGGGAATCCATCCCTGCATCCCATCCTGGATCCAGGAATCCAACCCTGCATCCCAGGAATCCATCCCTGCATCCCAGGAATCGAAACTCTGCATCGCATCCTGAATCCCAGGAATCCAAACCCTGGATTTCACAATCCATCCCTGAGTCCCTCAAATCCAACCCTGGATCCCACAGTCCATCCCTGAATCCCAGGAATGCAAAGCCTGGATCCCAGGAATCCAAACCCTGGATCAAACAAATCCATCCCTGAATCCCAGGAATGCAAACCCTGGATCCCAGGAATCCAAACCCTGGATCAAACAAATCCATCCCTGGATCCCACAGTCCATCCTGGATCCCAGGAATCCATCACTGGATTCTCCTCCTCCCTCCCCCCCAGCACATCCAAGTCACAGCACAGGAACCGGGATTGGTTTGGGAATGGTGGATCTGCTCCCGGATGGAGCCGCTGGGGAAAATTCCCCGGGAATTCCATCGGGAGAGGCTCCCAAATCCAGGGCGGAGCCCCCCTGGCTGAGCGCGGATCCATCCCCGGATCCCGGGAATGCTGGACCCGCCCATGGTCCCTGCCCATCCCTGCCCGCTCCCGGGGCGGATCCCTCGGGAGAATTCCCACATCCCTCGGGAGAATTCCCACATCCCTCGGGAGAATTCCCACCTCCCTCGGGAGAATTCCCACATCCCTCAGGAAAATTCCCACATCCCTCGGGAGAATTCCCGCATCCCTCGGGAGAATTCCCACATCCCTCGGGAGAATTCCCGCATCCCTCAGGAGAATTCCTGCTTCTCTCAGGAGAATTCCCACATCCCTCAGGAGAATTCCCGCAGGAATTGGACGTGGAAGCGCACGAGGAGCTGCAGGACCCGCTCCAGCCTCTCCGGCGGCAGCAGCAGCGACAGCCTGGGGGGCACCGGGGGGGGCACGTGGGTCCCTCTGAACCCCCCAAACACACACACACAACCCCCCAGCCCGGGGGGACCCACTCGGGATGCCCCCAAATCCCACCCCCCCCGCGGCCGTGGGATGGCTCTGCTGGGCAATGGGACCCCCCAAACTGAGCCCACCCCCCCCAACAGGAGGGGAGACCACCCAGAGCCCCAAATTCTGGTGGCAACGGAGCCCAGGACACAACACCCCAATGGGAC
>NW_020959525.1:0-1387 GCF_003031625.1 Empidonax traillii
GCGGCGGCAGGATCTGTTGAGCCCTGGTGAGACCTGGCTGGGGCTGTGGTGAGTCTGGGGATGCGCTCGGGGGCTGCGGGGAGCGCGGCTGTGGGCGGGAAGGCTGGAGGGCTCGGCAGAGTGGAGAGGAGGGGCTCGGGGGTTCCCGAGGAGGTTTTGAGATCCGTGAGGGGATCTCAGGGGGTCGCGGAGGGGATTTGGTGTCCTGAGGGCGCTCAGAGGGGAGGGTGAAGGTGCCTGAAGGGGTTTAGGGGGTCCCCGAAAGGGCTGGGGGCCTCGGAAAGCTCTTAGAGGGGCCTGTTTAATCGCCATGGCTGCACTGCGCAGGCGCCGGCGGAGTTTTCATTAAAGAAACTTCAAGTCCCAACAGGCCCCGCGCGGCGCCGCCATTGCCACTCGTGCCACAGCGCCCCCTGCCGGCTGGGCGGACCGACCGCAGGGAAAGCGGTTCCTGATGCTCCCCCCGAACCCCAGAGACCCCCAAAACTCAGCACACAGAGACATCACAGGGAGGGTGGCACGGGGGTCCCCTAAAACCTATCAGTGTGGTTCAATGTGTTCCTCAGCCCCCAGGGGAAGGGTCCTGGGGATGCCCTCCCAAAATTTTTGGGGCAGATGAACCACATGCGGGTAAGGTGATCCCAGTGCCCCCAGTATAGCCCAGTGACTTCCCAGTGACCCTCAGCATGGCCCAGTACCCCCCAGTGAGCCCCAGTGACCTTCCACTGCCCCCCACTATTGCCAGTGATTCTCCAGTGAGCACCCAGTAACCTCCAGTAAGGGCCAGTAACCTCCCAGTGTCCCCCGTGTGTCCTGGTAATCCCCTGCTAATAACCCAGTCCCTCCCAGTGCCCTCCAAGCATCCTTCAATAACCCCCCAGTCCCTCCCAGTGCCTCCTGGTTCCCCCCAGAGGTCCCAGTATCTCCCAATAATCACCCAGTGCCCCCCAAAGCCCCCCAAGTCTCCCCAACGTGTCCCCAGATACCCTTGGCCTTTCTGTGAGCGTGGGGGGACGCGGACATTTTTGGGGTCAGAGGGTCCAGGGGGGCCTTCTGGGGGGAGATGGAGGGTTGGGGATATCAGGGATGGGGTTTGGGGACAGTGGAATGGGGGGTGTCAAAGTGGGAATTGGGGCTTTGGAAAGGCCCTGGGGACACTAAAGACACCAGGGGGGTCTCAGGGTGCCAAGTGGGAAATTGAGGACAGCAGGAGAGTCTTGGGGACACCAGGGGGGTCTCAGGACTCACCTGCTCATGGTGCTGCCCCTCTCCTCACCCCAGCAGGAGAGCCCCGTGCTGGGGAAGAGGCTGAGCTGGGAGTGCCCAGCAGGGAGAAGGTGCTGTGTCCATGGCCTGTGTGCCAGGTGAGCTGGGGCTTTGCTGCAGA
>NW_020959525.1:2834-9753 GCF_003031625.1 Empidonax traillii
CAGGGAGCTGTGAGGAGGAAAGAGCCGTCCTGTGCCGGGAAGGCGGCCGGAGCTTGAGCCGGAGCTCCGAGCTGGTGGTCCCTGAGCAGCCTCCCAGCAGGGAGAAGCCCTTCAGGTGCTTGGAATGTGGGAAGAGCTTCAGGCTGAGCTCCCACCTCCTCAGGCACCAGCACATCCACACTGGGGAACAGCCCTACACATGCAGGGAATGTGGGAAGAGCTTCGGGGTGATCTCCAACCTGATCCGACACCAGCGCATCCACACTGGAGAACAGCCCTACACGTGTGGGGAATGTGGGAAGAGCTTCAGGCAGAGCTCCAACCTCCGCAGGCACCAGCTCATCCACGCTGGGGAATGACCCCACACGTGTGGGCAGTGTGGGAAGAGCTTCACTGATAGATCCAACCTGATTCAACACCAGCACATCCACACTGGGGAACGGCCCTACAAGTGCTTGCAGTGTGGGAAAAGGTTTCCGACCAGCGGGAATCTCCTCCTGCATGAGCGGATACACACAGAGGAGAGGCCCTTCCGCTGCACCGACTGCGGGAAGGGCTTCAAACACAACTCCGCCCTCGTCAGGCACCGGCGCATCCACACTGGGGAGAGGCCCTACAAGTGTGGGGAGTGTGGGAAGAGCTTCACTCAGAGCTTCAACTTGACACTACACCAACGGACCCACCGGTAAGGGAAGGCCCTACAAGTGCCCCAACTGCAGGAAGAGCTTCGGCCGCTGCTCCCACCCCGAATGACCCCCCTGATGCTGAGGCAACCCCTGGAGTCCAGTGACTGTCAGTCCATCCCTTTCTACCAGAAAGGGCCATTCCCCTTGTCCAGGGGCAGGTTGTGCCAACAGAACCCTTCTTGGGGAGTGTGTGGAGATTCCTGCCTTGGCTGGGACCCCCCAAGGTCACTGCTGTAGGCTGAGAGCAGAGATCTCCCCACGGGCGTTGGTCTGGGGGAGTTCCATCCATCTCTAATTCATAATTCCTGCTTTGGTGCCAGCTTGAGTAGAATTGCTTCAACAATTGCTTTAGTGTAGAGCACTGTCCTATCTTATCCTGTCCTACTGGTAGTTTTAGTGTTTCTTTTCTGCAGTAAATAATTCTGATGAAGATCTTTTCTCTGATCATTAGATTCAGGTTTATAGTTTTTTTTAAGTTTAGGTCTGGGGTTCAGTACGGATGAAGATACCTCCCACTTCAAAGGTGCACACACAGAAAGCTCTTGCTCTTTGTGTAGTGCCGAGCATGACACAACAACTGCACTGCAGAGACAGAGGTTCAGGGCTTGCTTTCCCAGGTGCAATGCCACTCGTTTGCTTGTAGGGACGCTGGGCTGAAACTGCCATCTGACAGCCAAAATTCCATAAGGACGAAGAAAACTCCCTGACCAAAGGTGCTCACACAGATGGCTCTTCCTCTTTATCCAGTGCCGAGAGAGGTGCCCCAACTGCACTGGGTAGGTGGTGAGTCAGGGTCAGGGTGAGTGTTCGGGGGCTATGATTAAAGGTTAGGGTTTGGTTAGGGTTACTTTTAAAGTTAGGTTTAGGTTAGGGTTCAGGCTTAGGTAACGTTTGGGTTAGAGAAAGGGATAGGGTTCAGGTTAGGGTTTAGGTAATGTTTTTGTTAGGTTTAGGTTTAGGGTTAGGGTTAGGGTTAGGGTTAGGGTTAGGGTTAGGGTTAGGGTTAGGATAAGGGTTTGGATTAGGGTTAAAGTTAGGTTAAGGGTTAGAGACTCTGACAATTCTTGAGCAGGGGTTCTGACATCAAATGAAACACATTTCCACCAAGGAAAGAAAGTCCTTCCCCTCTATCTCTCCTGTGCAATATGTGACCCACTCTTGGCACTCCATGCACACAAAGAGATCTTCTTGTGCTGACACCTTTTGTCTGGAAGGAATCTTCCTTCCTATGCCATTTGGGGTCTCAGACTGACAATACCACGGAAAGGGTTCTGACACCAAACACATGCATTTCCACCCATGAAAGAAAGCCCTTACCCTCCATCTCCACTCTTCAATTGGTGAGCCACTCTTGGCACTCCATGTACACGTAGAGCTTCCTGTGCTGGCACCTTTTGTCTGGGAGGAATCTTCATTCTTATTCCATTTGGGGGATCAGACTTGTGGAGTGCTGAGCTGAAAAAAGACACACTATGGACAAACCATACTAACTGGCCTCAGTTAGGCCTGCCCCTGACATAGCCAGAAGCCTCTTTGCAGGCAGTGGAAAGATACAGGAGCAGTGATACCAGACTGCAGGAATGTAAACAAAGAGAAACCTGGGACAAAAATAAGGAGGAGTTTTAGGAGGAAAACAATGTCTTCATATCACATGGACACCTGTGTGCAGCCAATAGGCAGTGTGTCAGTAATGCACGCTCGGTTCGTGGGTTACAGCAAATAACCAATAGTTTGAAAGTGATCACGCTCCGGGGGGCAGTAAAAGTATATAAGAGGTTGGGTTATGTAAATAAAGAGGAAAATTTGCATAAATCATCCTGATTTGTGTGCAGTTTGTTCTGGAAGCTCCTCTGCAAACATCCACGTTATATCACAGCTGTCCCTTTGTTGTCAACAGTCCCCTGTGATGTCACTTGTCCCCAGTAATGTCACCGATGTCCCTGTGATGACACCTCCGTCCCCTGTGTTGTATCCCCTGTGTCCTTTGATGTCACTGATAGCCCCGTGACATCACAGCTGTCCCTTTCTTGTCAACAGTCCCATGTGATATCATTGGTCCCCAATGATGTCACTGCTGTCCCTGTGATGTCACCAGTGTTACCGATGACATCACTGGTGTCTCTGTGATGTCACCCCTGTCCTTGTGAAGTCACCGATGTCCCCAATGATGTCACTGATGTCCTTGGGAGATCACGGCTGCCCCTTTGTTCTCAGCAGTCTTCTGCGATGTCACTGGTCCACAATGATGTCACTGCTGTCCCTGTAATGTCACCACCGTCCCCTGTGATGTCACCAATGTCCCCCGTGATATCACTGGTGTCTCTGTGTTGTTATCCAGGTCCCCTGTGATGTCACCGATGTCTCTGTGACATCATGGCTTTCCCTTTGTTGTCACCAGTCCCCAGTGGTATTTCTGGTCCCCAATGATGCCATTGCTGTCTCTGTGATGTCACCACTGTCCCCAACGGTAGCACCAAGTCCCCCTGATGTCACCAATGTCCCTGTGATGTCACTGATGTCCCTGTGACATCGCGGCTTTCCATTTGTTGGCAGCAATCGCCTATGATTTCACAGGTTCCTCTGTGATGTCACCACTGCCCCCTGTGATGTCACCAATGTCCATAATGATATCACTGGTGTCTGTGGGTTGTCACCTCCCCCCCTTGTGATGTCATCAATGTCCCTGTGACATCACGGCTTTCCCATTGCTGTAAGCAGTCCCCTGTGATGTCACTGGTCTCCAATGATGTAACCTTTCTCCCTGTGATGTCACCACTGTCCCCTGTGATGTCACCCATTTTTATGATGATGTCATTGGTGTCTCTATAAGGTCAACCCTGTCCTTGTGAAGCCCCTGATGACTGCAGTGATGTCACCCATGTCCCTGGGATGTCACCACTATCCCCTATGATGTCACCAGTGACACCGATAATATCACTGGTGTCTTTGATGTCACCCCTGGCCTTGTGAAGCCATCGATGTCCCCTGTGATGTCACAGATGTCCCCACTGATGTCCTGCTGACTCTGTAATGTCACCCCTGGCCTTGTGCAGTCACTGATGTCCCCTGTGATGTCACCAATGTCCCTGTGACATCACGGCTTTCCCATTGTTGTCACCAGTCCCCTGTTATGTCACTCGTTTCCAAGGATGTCACTGCTGTCTCTGTGATGTCACCACTGTCACCAGTGGTGACTCCATGTCCCCCTGATGTCACTGATTTCCCTGTGATATCAGGGCTTTCCTTTTTTGTCACCGGTCCCCTGTGATGTCACTGCTCCCCAATGATTTCTCTGGTGTCCCTGTGATGTCACCACTGTCCCTGATGATGTCACAGGTGTCTCTATAATGTCAACCCTCTCCTTGTGAATTTTTTGATGTCCCAGTGACATCACAGCTCTCCCTTTGCTGTCAACATTCTCCTGTGATGTCACTGCTCCCCAAAAATGTCACTGCTGTCACTGTGATATCACCACTGTCCCCAGCAGTGCCACCATGTCCCTGTGATGTGACCAGACCCTTTTGATGTCACCGATATCCCTGTGACATCACTACTGTCCCTCTGTTTTCACTCTGATGTCACTGGTCCCCAATGATGTCCCTGCTGTCTCAGTGATGTCACCACTGTCCCCTGTGATGTCACCAATTTCCTCGATGATGTCACTGATGTCTTTGTGATGTTGCCACAGTCCCCTGTGATGTCACCGATAGTCCTGTGGCATCACGACTGTCCCTTTGTTGCCACAGTCCCCTATGAGGTCACTGGAACTCAATGATGTCACCACTATCCCCTGTGATGTCACCAGTGTCATTGATAATGTCACTGGTGTGACACTGTGATGTCACCCCTTGCCTTGTGAAATCACTGATCTCAGCTGTGATGTCACAGACACCCCTGTTGATGTCACTTGTGTCTCTGTGGTGTCATCACTGTCCTCTGTGATGTCAACAATGTTTCCATTGATGTCACTGCTGTCTCTGTGATGTCATCACTATCCCCTCTGGCACCACCAGTGTCACCGATAATGTCACTGCTGTCTCTGTGATGTTACACCTTGTGATGTCACCAATGTCCCCTGTGATGTCACCACTGTCCCTGTGACATCATAGCTGTGCCTTTGTTGTCAACAGTCCCCTGTGACGTCACTGGTCCCCAATGATGTCACTGCTTTCTCTGTGATGTCACCACTGTCCCTAAGTGTGGCCCCATGTCCCCATGATGTCACTAACTTCTCTGTGACATCAGGGCTGTCCCTTTCTTGTGATCAGTCGCCTGTGATGTCACTTGTCCAAAATGAAGTCACTGCTGTCCCTGTGGTGTCACCACTGTCCCTGATGATGTCACTGGTTTCTCTATGATGTCAACCATCTCCTTGTAAATTTACTGATGTCCCAGTGACATCACAGCTCTCCCTTTGCTGTCAACATTCTCCTGTGATGTCACTGCTCCCCAAAAGTGTCACTGCTGTCACTGTGATTTCAACGCTGTCCCCAACAGTGCCACCATTTCCCTGTGATGTGACCAATGTCCCTGTGATGTCACCAGGCCCCTTTGATGTCACTGATGTCCCTGTGACATCACTGCTCTCCCTCTGTTGTCACTCTGATGTCACTGGTCCCCAATGATGTCCCTACTGTCTCTGTGATGTCATCACTGTCCCCTGTGATGTCACCATTGTCCTCAATGATGTCACTGCTGTCTCTGTGATGTCACCCCTGGCCTTGTGAAGTTACCGATGTCGACTGTAATGTCACCATTGTCCCCATTAATGTCACTGCTGTCTCTGTGATGTCACCACTGTGCCGAGCCGTGGCACCATGTCCCAGTGAGTTCAGCAATGTTCCTGTGACATTACGGCTGTCCCTTTGTTGTCAACAGTCCCCTGTGACGTCACTGGTCCCAATGAGGTCATTGCAGTCTCTCTGATATCACCACTGTCCTTTGTGGTGTCACCAATGTTTCTGATGATGTCACCGGTGTCTCTGTAATGTCACCCTTGTCCTTGTAAAGTCACCAATGTCCCCAATGATGTCACCGATGTCACTGTGATATCACAACTGTTCCTTTGTTTTCACCAGTTCCCTCTGATGTCATTGGTCCCCAGTAATGTCATGGATGTCCCTGTGATGTCCCTAGTGTCACCAATGATGTCACTGATGTCTCTGTGATGTCACACCTGGCCTTTTACAGTCACTGATGTCCCCTGTGATGTCACCCCTGTCTTTGTGAAGTCACTGATGTCCCCTCTGATGTCACTGATTTCCCTGTGACTCACGGCTGTTTCTTTTTTGTCACCAGTCCCCTGTGATGTCACTGTTCCTCAATGGTGTAACCACTGTGATGTTAACAATGACCCTGATGATGTCACTGGTGTTACTGTGATTTCACCCTTGCCCTTGTGAAGTCATTGAAGTCCCCTGTGATGTCGCCAATGTCCCTGTGACATCACAGCTGTCCCTTTGTTGTCAACAGTCCCCTGTGACGTCACTGGTCCCCGTGAGGTCACTGATGTCCCTGTGATGTCACAAGATGCCTTTGACTTCACTGATACCTCTGTGACATCATGGGTGTCCCTTTGTTTTCACCAGTCCCCTGTTGTCGTGGTTTTGCCCCCCAGCCAGCCCCTGGGGCTGAGGATGGTTTTTTCCGAGTGAATTTCCATAGAAAAAAGCCAATCAAAACTTTAGTAACGCCTTTGCTAATTACATATTTAAGAAAACGGAAGAGAAGGTTGGTGGCGCAGTTGAAATTAGGAGCAGCTGAAATTGGTGGCAGTTGAAATTAGGTAGCCATGTAGGGAGAGAGAGGCAGGCCCCAGGTGGGGGCCAGGCCTCCCTCCTTCCCCGGCCCTGGGCCAGGGGCAGGTGTGGCACTGAAGCCCCTTCTCTCTTGTAAGAGAGTAAAGAAAAAAAACTTTAAAGGACTGACTGCTTGGACAAAAAAACGCTGCAGAAGAAATTCCAGCAGAGAGATAACGAAGTGTTCAAAGTCAAAGCCGGCAGCTGGAGGAGAGAAAAGTTCGAAGAGGGGGGCTGTTCCTCCCCCCTTTCACTCTCTCTCTTCAGCAGGGAAAAGACTGAAAAATAAATCCCTGCTACCTTTGGAAGATTGTTGGGGTGAGGAGACCCCCATGCGGCTCACAGAGGAGCTTGTGGATGTACCAGGAAGCCGAGACTTCATGAGAAGGACTGAAATGAGGCAGAGTCCTGTTGAAGATTTGTGACCCTGAGAGC
>NW_020959525.1:13945-15025 GCF_003031625.1 Empidonax traillii
GCAGAGGATTTCTGTCAGTGGGAGGGGCAGCACTTTTAGGGAGTGTTGGGTCTTGAGGTTAGAAATAGTGTAACTGTCCATCTGGAATGTTTGCACAGTCAGTGTTTCAGCACCTTCAGCATTCCCTGAACCTGCTTTTACCTCATCAAAATCTTTCCTCTCTTTTGGCCAAGCCCCTTTTTCCTTCCCAAATATCCAGTTCTTTTTGTCCCAGTTCCTCCTGATCTCCCCCAAACTTCCATCTGGTTGGGCTCAGCTTTGTTATGACCCTGTCCAACCTCATGGAATCAAAGGGGCCATTGTGGCACTGCAGGGTCTCATGGAAAGAAAGGAAACACAGGGTCACTGTGAAATCTTGTGGAACCAGGGCACCATTTAACATGTGGGGCCTTGTGGAACAAAAGGAACTCTGAAACCTTTTGGAACCTCATGGAACCAGGGAGCCCTTGTGTCACTGTGGTGCCTCCTGGAAACAAAGAAAGCCTGGGACACAGTGGAACCTCATGAAATGAAGGGGCCACTGTGACACTCCAGGGCCTTTTTGAAGCCAAAGGATCCTAGAGACACTGAGCAGCCTCCTGGAATCAAGGGGCCACTTTGACACTGCAGGGCCTCATGGAAACCAAACCAAATCCAGGCTTGTCCAGGTCCTGAGGCTGATTCAGAAGGGAGGCAGCAGTGATTGCTCCCTACAGACCCACCACTCCAATGGGCTCTCCCTGCCCTGAAGGTTTCTGGCCATCAGGCTGTAGCTGAGGGGCTTGGGCTGGGCCATGAGGAGGGGGGAGAACAAGGGCTGTGTCCAACTCTGCCAGGAGGGCTGTGCTGGGCAAGGAGGAGGAGGCTGCAGCAAACAGTGGCACTGCTGAGGGGAGAGGAGAAGGGGGAGAGACCTTGTGGCTGCCCACGCTGGGCAGGAGCTGCCCCAGGATGGCAGCTCTGAAGCACTCCCAGCATGTCCCTGGCAACAGCAGGGCAAGACTGGATTTCCAAATCAGGCTGGCAATGCAAAGAGCAGGAGTGTCCTGGTGTCACTGCAGGTGAGTTCCAGCCCTGCAGCAAGGGCACAGGAGAAGTGAC
>NW_020959526.1:0-1041 GCF_003031625.1 Empidonax traillii
CTCTGTAAAGAATTTCTTCCTAACATCTAACCTAAACCTCCCCTGGCAGAGCTTGAGCCCATGTCCCCTTGTCCTATTGTTGGTTGCCTGGGAGAAGAGACCAACCCCCACCTGGCTATAACCTCCCTTCAGGTAGTTGAAGAGAGTGATGAGGTCACCTCTGAGCCTTCTCTTCTCCAGACTAAACAACCCCAGCTCCTTCAGCCTCTCCTCATAGGACTTGTGCTCAAGTCCCTTCACCAGCCTCGTTGCTCTTCTCTGGACCCGCTCCAGCACCTCAATGTCCTTCTTGAACTGAGGGGCCCAGAGCTGAACACAATACTCAAGGTGTGGCCTCACCAACGCAGAGTACAGGGGAAGGATCACTTCCCTGCTCCTGCTGGCCACACTGTTCTTGATGCAGGCCAGGATCCATTGGCCTTCTTGGCCACCTGGGCACACTGCTGGCTCATGTTCAGCCTCCTGTCCATCAGCACCCCCAGGTCCCTTTCTGCCTGGCTGCTCTCCAGCCACTCTGTGCCCAGCCTGGAGCGCTGCAGGGGGTTGTTGTGGCCAAAGTGCAGGACCCGGCACTTGGCCTGGTTCAACCTCATCCCACTGGAATGAGCCCAAGTCTCCAGTCTATCCAGATCCCTCTGCAGAGCCCTCCTGCCTTCCAGCAGATTGACATTCCCTCCTAACTTGGTGTCATCTGCAAATTTGCTGATGATGGACTCAATCCCCTCATCTAAATCATCGATAAAGATGTTAAACAGGACTGGGCCCAGCACTGATCCCTGGGGGACACCACTGGTGACCGACTGCCAGCTGGATGCAGCCCCGTTCACCAGCACTCTCTGGGCCCGGCCCTCAAGCCAGTTCCTGACCCAGCACAGAGTGCCCCTGTCCAAGCCATGGGCTGCCAGTTTTTCCAGGAGTATATTATGGGAGACAGTGTCAAAGGCTTTGCTGAAGTCCAGATAGACCACATCCACAGCCTTTCCCTCATCCACCAGGTGGGTCACCTGATCATAAAAGGAAATCAGGTTGGTCAAACAGGAT
>NW_020959526.1:8744-9734 GCF_003031625.1 Empidonax traillii
GGAAGTTGTCGACGTGACAGAGAATGTAGCAAAAATGGGAATGTGACAGAGAGAATGTAGCAAGGAGGGAACCGAGAGTCTTAAAAAGGATTTGGTACTGAAGATAAAGAAAAGGGATTAAAACTCCAGACATAACTTGAGCAGTATGTAAGCAATATTAAAGGCCAACCAATCCTGAGCTTAGCTTTTACAATATGTATGAGCTTATTACACATGTTATAAAATGACTGCCTTATAGATAATAAATCGAAGGCGCTTATTGATCGTGAGGTCGTTGTGTGTTCCTCCGTCCCCACAAATGGTGACCCCGACGTGATACCCCGACCTCCGAAACCACAAGGAGCTCTCCTGGAGGCTCTTAGGTAGGCTTGCCTGGCACTTGCTGACGAGCCTGACCCAGCCCTCAGTCGCCTGAATCGGATCGGAGGAGGAATCGGGCCGGGGAAGGCCTGGGGAAGCCTGGCCAAGCTGGGGAAAGCCTGGGCAGCAAGTGAGCAAGGAGCTCTCCTGGAGGCTCTTAGGTAGGCTCGCCTGGCACTTGCCGACGAGCCTGACCCAGCCCTCAGTCGCCTAAATCGGATCGGCGGAGGAATCGGGCCGTGGAAGGCCGGGGAAGCCTGGCCAAGACGGGGAAAGCCTGGGCAGCAAGTGAGCAAGGAGCTCTCCTGGAGGCTCTTAGGTAGGCTCGCCTGGCACTTGCCGACGAGCCTGACCCAGCCCTCAGTCGCCTGAATCGGATGGGAGGAGGAATCGGGCCGGGGACGACCTGGGGAAGCCTGGCCAAGCCGGGGAAAGCCTGGGCAGCAAGTGAGCAAGGAGCTCTCCTGGAGGCTCTTAGGTAGGCTCGCCTGGCACTTGCCGACGAGCCTGACCCAGCCCTCAGTCGCCTGAATCGGATGGGAGGAGGAATCGGGCCGGGGAAGGCCTGGGGAAGCCTGGCCAAGCCGGGGAAAGCCTGGGCAGTAAGTGAGCAAGGAGCTCTCCTGGAGG
>NW_020959527.1:0-1557 GCF_003031625.1 Empidonax traillii
AGGCAGCGCTGAGTGGGGCAGGGGGAGCAAGGCTGGGCTGCCCCAGGGCTGCCCACAAGCACCTGGGGCCACCCTGGGCGGCTTCTGGGGCTGCAGGGAGGGCACAGGGGCTGCCTCAGCACCTGGGCCACATCCACTCCCACCCATTCCCAGCTCCCTGCAGCTCCTGCCCCTGCTACCCCAGGGACCAATTTCCTCACCCAGCCCCGCTGTGAGCCCCTTCTCTCCCTCCTCCTCCTCCAGGCCATGGCTGGGAGCTTCACTCACCTCCTGGTGCTGTTTTCTTTTTAGGTATAGAGTATAAGAATCTCAGTTTAACCGTTCTTAGTAGATTAGTAAAATTGTTCAGAAATAGGAAGTAGAATTTTTAGATAGTACTTTTCAGTTTAAGTTAGAAGAATTTTAGTAAAAATAGTTCTAGAGTATTAGTAAAATGGTTCCAATAATATTAGTAAAATATTTCATAGACCATTAGCTGAATTGTTCATAATTAAGAAGTAGAATTTCAAGATATTCAAGCAGCAAGTTTGATGTTCAAGAAATGTCTTATGGTATCCTCCAAAACTCTTGTTCTTTGTTGTCATTTCCAGACTTCTTTGTTCAAGAAACCTTTTGGGAGATGGACTTTCCATAGGGGTTGCAATCTGTAAAGAAATAAGTTTCCTTGATTTCAAAAGGGAAATAGTTGGTGGATTTTTTTCCAATGCCCAAATTGTGTGGAGCACTTGAGTAGGAAACCGATTAAGGAATAAAATGTATTTCTTGCACTTCCTTTCTGTGTTCTCCTACACCCTCATCATGCTCAAAAGCATCCCTTCAGTGTGCACATACCTTTATTTACAAACACTTCAGCAATCCCACTCTTCCATACGTGGCTTCCACTGTTTCTCTGTCCCCATAATTCTGTTGCATCAAGTGCCGTATCTTTTTCCTCTGCAGAGTTATAGATGACCTGCATATTTGATCAAGGCACAATACAGCTCTTTCCAGTCTTCATAAATATTAATTATCCTAATTACATATTAAAGCAAGTAGTAAATCATAATCAAAATTAAAATATTAAATATTTATTGAAGGAGATTTGAGTTGGTGACTCTGAGAGCACATTTCCAGAAATTATCTCCTAGTTACTGTTGTGCCGTTTGTAATTGTTATGGTAATGGTCCAGCAGCCAATTAGGTATTTCAGACCAGTTCATTCATGTTCAAGTCACCTCATTCTTTCTCCTTGAAATAGGTCTTTTGAGCTATGTTGAAACCACTGACAAAACTTCTGCTGTAAATTTCTAGTTTGGGGAACAATGACTGTAGCAGAAGACACAAGAATTATCCTGCTCAAAGCTGACACTCACTCCCAGTTCAAAGCCTTCTGGCCTTGGAACTTGGGTCTCCTCCAGCTGATGCTGCTTTGAGCTGGAGGTTTGGACTAGCTGGTCTCCAAGAAACCCTTCCAACCCCAACTATTCTGGGATTGTGTTTCATAATATCTATGCCAGGAGAGTTGGTATTTTTATTGCAAAATTGACACTAATGTACTAGAACATGTAAATGATGATAG
>NW_020959527.1:8140-9733 GCF_003031625.1 Empidonax traillii
ACACAGCACTCCAGGGTGGCCTCCCCAGCGCTGAGTGCAGGCCAAGAATCACAGACCAGGACAGACCAGGACCTCCTCACTGCCCCCTGATCTCTCCTGGAGCTGGGCCACGTTGTCATGGGACACCTGAGCCCTCCCAGTGCCCCCAGTACAGCCCAGTGTGTTCCTGTGCCAGGGTGCCGGGTGATCCCTCTTTGGCGGGTGTTTGATTGGGATTTGGGGCGTTTTGGGGGCCTCTGGGTGCATTTAGGGGAGTTAAAAGGGCTCTTGGGAGCATTGGGGGGTCAAAGGGATGTGAGTGGGAGGAGGGGATTAAAGGAAAAATGGAGGTTAGGGGACATTTGGGGGTCCTCACTGGGGCCTAGGGGGGACAGGAGGGGCAGCACCACAACCAGGTGAGTCCTGAGACCCCCCTGGTGTCCTCAAGACCCTCCTGGTGTCCTCAATTTCCCATTTGGTGTCCCCAATGTCCCCAGGGCCTCCCCATGGCCCCAGTTCCCCCCTTGACACCCCCCATTCCACTGTCCCCAAACCCCTCCCCACTGTCCCCAAACCCCATCCCTCATGTCTCCAACCCTCCATCTCCCCCCAGAAGGCCCCCCTGGACCCTCTGACCCCCAAAATGGCCCTGTCCCCCACACTCACAGAAAGCCCAAGGGCATCTGGGGACACTTTGGGGACACTTAGGGGGCTTTGGGGGGAACTGGGTGATTACTGGGGGATACTGGGACACACTGGGAGGAACCAAGGGGCACTGGGAGGGACTGGGGGGTTATTGAGCAATGGTGGGAGGGCATTGAGAGGGACTGGGTGATTAATGGGGGATTACCAGGACACACGAGGGGACACTGGGAGGTTACAGGGCCATACTGGGTGTTACTGGGTGCTGACTGGAGGATCATTGGGCCATAATGGAGGGCAGTGGGAGGTCACTGGGAAACACTGGGAGGTCACTTTGGGAGTTACTGGGCCATACTGAGAGCCACTGGGAGGTCACTGGGCTATTCTGGGGCACTGGGATCCCCTTACCCAGATATGGTTCATCTCCCTGCAAAGACTTTGGGCGGCACCGCCAAGACCCCTCCCCTGAGGGCTGGGGGACTCCCTGAACCCCACTGATAGGCTTTAGGGACCCCCTGAATCCCCGTCCCTGTGGGGTCTCTGTGTGCTGAGTTTTGGGGGTCTCTGGGGTTCGGGGGGAGCATCAGGACCCGCTTTGCCTTCGGTCGGTCCGCCCAGCCGGCAGGGGGCGCTGTGGCACGAGCGAATATGGCGGCGCCGCGCAAAGCCTAATGGGAGTTGAAGTTCGCTCATGCGGACTCCGCCGGCGCCTGCGCAGTGCAGCCATGGCGTTTAAACAGTCCGCCGCCTCCACGGGAGGGATCCAAGGCCCCCAGCCCTTTCAGGGACCCCCTAAACCCCTTCAGGCACCTTCACTCTCCCCTCTGAGCGCCCTCAGGACACCAAATCCCCTCCGCGACCCCCTAAGATCGCTTCACGGGCCTCAAAACCTCCTCGGGAACTCCCGAGCCCCTCCTCTCCACTCTGCCGAGCCCTCCAGCCTTCCCGCCCACAGCCGCGCTCCCCGCAGCC
>NW_020959528.1:0-1082 GCF_003031625.1 Empidonax traillii
ACTTAGAAAAACTGGAATGCTTCTAAGTTCATGAGAGCAAAAAAGGGAGAGTTTCCACCAACACAGTGATAACAAAATCTCCACGTAAATATTAAGGGATCTCTCAAAACAGAAGTAAAAGCCATGCAGATTTGAGAGCACAAATATTTCTTATTTCTCAAGAAAAACAAGTGTTCAACATACTAACTCTGAACAAGGCGAGTAGTGAAGCTGCTCTCCAAAGAACTCCAGAAATACTGAATATTCATTTTGCTGATATGAATCTCACAAAGCACAGAAAAAATTCCCACTCCTGTCTGCACAAGAGCAGGGAGAATCTGAGCAAATGACATTTCCCTGTGCCAGGGAACCAAGCTTAGGTCTTGCTTCTATAAGTAATCTGCATTCCCAGAGCCACACTGTAATCTAATAATCTGCTGTTTAGCCTTTTTCTACTCAACAACACGTTTTCGTTTCTCATTCCAGGCCAGATCTCCCTCTGCTTCCCCAAGTAGGGCATTGTTTTCTTTTAAATCAGCATCTCTTCTTGCCGTGGGAATGCCCAGTCTGAAGGACAGAGGAGGTCTCAGAAAGATCTGGCTGCCCCTAAGATATTTCAGAGGAAAGAAAGACTAAAGTCAGGTCCTTGTGGTAAACTCACCATCTCCAGACAAATATCTGAGGACCTGTTCTCCACTGAACTAAACATAAGTATTCTGGGAAAGGGCTGCTTGAGGGAACAGGTGGAATTTTGAACAAGACAGTGGGTGACATTCATCCCACCTCTGCCCATGAGGATCCAGACTCTCCTACGTTTTTCCCTTTTCAGGTTCCCAAACTGCACCATGATTTTCTCTTTTAGCAGCGTGCAGGTGAAACAATGAACTCTCTACCACCACTAAATCTGTCTTGGCTCTTTTATGTTGCAGCTGCTCAGAAAGTCTTGTCAGCTTACGAGTCCCACCCATGCCTTCCTGCAAATCCTTTCCATCCATGTCTGCACATCCAAGAAACAAAAAGATTAGAAAAGGGTCTGCTGTTGTGTTTATACTGGTCATTGTGATCACTCAGCACATTCACAGGAAAGGAGAACTCCAAAGAGG
>NW_020959528.1:8586-9733 GCF_003031625.1 Empidonax traillii
GTGGGGCTCCTCCCTGCCCTGCAGCTCCAGCAGGTGGAGTGTGATCCAGGAACACAAGGGGCTGGAGACACGGCGCAACTCCCTGGCAGGGGGAAAAAGGCACCATCAACCTGAGCCAGGTGGGTAAAACCTCTGCTGGGATGGACTCACAGAGGCCTGGTCTTTCCCCACCAGCTCAGGAGGTGATGAGGGCACTCTGGGAGGCGGCTCCTCCTGTGCCCCCGCCTCTCCCAGCCTTTTCCACTCTGTTCAGCCATCCCTGGGTGACAAGGCCCTCTGGCCCACGACCATGGGCACTGTGGGGGTGCCCGGTGCACAGGCAGAAATGACAGGGGCAGCGGGGACAAGGGTGTCTCACCTGGCCAGCAGACCCACTGCGTAGTGGTGGGTGTCAGGCCTGAGGAGCGTGTCCCAGCCACGCTTGCGTTCCATCAAAACCACCACATCCTCACATTTGAGATGGCAAAGCAGGGCCTTCATGGTCACCACTGCAAACCTGTGTGCAGAGCAAAGGCCAGGTCATACTGGGAGCCCTGACCCAGCCCCAGGGGCATGGAAGACACAGGAGGACTGGGATGGAGCACCTGCTGGGCTTGGTGGGAAGGTTGTGTTGCTCCTGGCACCCCCTCCAGAAGGCGTCAACCTCCTCTGGCATCTGCTCTGTGCTGACAAGAATTTGGAAGAGCAGAGCCACGAGGAGATGAGGGGAGTACTCCATCAATGGCACTGGGCACCAGATCATCTGGAGGATCTCCCAGATCACCCTGGTTGCCTGCAAAAGATAAACCACCCGGACCAGCTCTCAGTGCCCAGATGTCCATGTGGCAGGAACCGATTGTGGGAGGGAGACCCCATGGGAGACTCACGGGGAGCCCCTGGCCTGGTGCCCCTGAACCTGGCCCTAACCTACATTCCCAGCCCCGTGTCTGAGGCAGGAAGATGCAGTGCTGGGGAGGAAGGAGACCCACTGGAGAGGTGACCTGGGAAGGAGCCAAAGCCCATTGCAGAAACTCACAGCCAGAGCAAAGACAGGCGTGTTGTCCCCGTCAGAGGTGGATGAGCTGTGCAATGGCCAGTCCTCCATCACACAGAGCAACTCTGGCAGCACCTTCTCCAGTGCCATTCCCGACGAGGCGATGGTCCTCCA
>NW_020959529.1:0-1755 GCF_003031625.1 Empidonax traillii
ATCAGAGGGTTTTGGGGGGTTTTGGGGTGAAATCAGGGGGTTTTGGGGGATTTTAGAATGAAATTGGGGGGGATTTGGGGGGTTTTGGGGTGAAACCAGAGGGTTTTGGGGGGTTTGGGGCTGTTTTTTGCCACTCACGGCGTCGGTGAAGGCGTCGACGTTCTGCTCCTCGTGAGCCTCCAGCAGCTTCTGGGGGGGAGGAAGAGGAAGAGGAAGAGGAAGAGGAAAAGGAAAAGGAAGAGGAAAAGGAAGAGGAAGAGGAGGAGGAGGAGGGTGGGGGAGGGGAGGAAGGGCTGACCTTGAGGAGTTTGCACTCCCGGGAGTCGGAGAAGGCCGGGAACATCCCCTCGTACCTCTGCACGGCCAGCTGGGAATACAGAGACATTCCCAAATATTCCTGACATTCCCAAATATTCCTGATCCTTCCTGATCCTTCCTGATCCTTCCTGACCCATCCCAACCATTCCTGACCCTTCCCAACATCCCCTCGTCCCTCTGCACGGCCAGCTGGGAATACAGAGACATTCCCAAACATTCCTGACATTCCCAAATATTCCTGACCCATCCCAAACATTCCCAAACATTCCTGACCCTTCCTGATCCTTCCTGACCCATCCCAACCATTCCTGATCCATCCCAACCATTCCTGACCATTCCCAACATCCCCTCGTACCTCTGCACGGCCAGCTGGGAATACAGAGACATTCCCAAATATTCCTGACATTCCCAAACATTCCCAAACATTCCTGATCCATCCCAAACATTCCCAAACATTCCTGATCCATCCCAAACATTCCCAAACATTCCCAAACATTCCCAAACATTCCCAACCATTCCCAAACATTCCTGATCCTTCCTGACCCATCCCAAACATTCCTGCCCCATTCCCAACATCCCCTCGTCCCTCTGCACGGCCAGCTGGGACAGGGACACATTCCAGACAT
This sequence comes from Empidonax traillii, assembly GCF_003031625.1. Taxonomy (NCBI): domain Eukaryota; kingdom Metazoa; phylum Chordata; class Aves; order Passeriformes; family Tyrannidae; genus Empidonax; species Empidonax traillii. The sequence goes on from NW_020959529.1 coordinate 945, forward strand.
TCCCAAACATTCCAGACCCATCCCAAACATTCCCAAACATTCCTGACCCATCCCAACCATTCCCAAACGTTCCCAAATATTCCTGACCCTTCCTGACCCATCCCAACCATTCCTGACCATTCCCAACATCCCCTCGTCCCTCTGCACGGCCAGCTGGGAATACAGAGACATTCCAGACATTCCCAAACATTCCTGACCATTCCCAAACATTCCCAAACATTCCTGATCCTTCCTGATCCATCCCAACCATTCCCAACCATTCCTGACCATTCCCAACATCCCCTCGTCCCTCTGCACGGCCAGCTGGGAATACAGAGACATTCCCAAACATTCCCAAACATTCCCAAACATTCCTGACCCATCCCAACCATTCCTGACCATTCCCAAACATTCCTGACCCTTCCTGATCCTTCCTGATCCATCCCAACCATTCCTGACCCATCCCAACCATTCCTGACCATTCCCAACATCCCCTCGTCCCTCTGCACGGCCAGCTGGGACAGGGACACATTCCCAAATATTCCCAAACATTCCCAAATATTCCTGACCATTCCCAAACATTCCTGATCCTTCCTGATCCATCCCAACCATTCCTGACCATTCCCAACATCCCCTCGTACCTCTGCACGGCCAGCTGGGAACAGGGAGACATTCCCAAACATTCCTGACATTCCCAAATATTCCCAACCATTCCTGATCCTTCCTGATCCATCCCAAACATTCCTGATCATTCCCAAACATTCCCAAACATTTCTGATCCTTCCTGACCCATCCCACCCCATTCCTGCCCCATTCCCAGCCCATCCCAACC
>NW_020959529.1:8256-9732 GCF_003031625.1 Empidonax traillii
CCCGGGATTTGGGGATTTAAAGAGGGAATTCCCAGAAAAACAACCCCAAATTCCCTGGATTTGGGGATTTGAGGGGGGAATTCCTGGGAAAACCACCCCAAATTCCCGAAAAACCACCCCAAATTCCCGGGATTTGGGGATTTAAAGAGGGAATTCCCAGAAAAACAACCCCAAATTCCCGGGAAAACAACCCCAAATTCCCGGGATTTGGGGATTGAAGGGGGGAATTCCCGGGAAAAACAACCCCAAATTCCCGGAAAAACAACCCCAAATTCCCGGAAAAACAACCCCAAATTCCCGGGATTTGGGGATTTAAAGAGGGAATTCCCAGAAAAACAACCCCAAATTCCCTGGATTTGGGGATTTGAGGGGGGAATTCCTGGGAAAACCACCCCAAATTCCCGAAAAACCACCCCAAATTCCCGGGATTTGGGGATTTAAAGAGGGAATTCCCAGAAAAACAACCCCAAATTCCCGGAAAAACAACCCCAAATTCCCGGGATTTGGGGATTGAAGGGGGGAATTCCCGGGAAAAACAACCCCAAATTCCCGAAAAACCACCCCAAATTCCCGGGATTTGGGGATTGAAGGGGGGAATTCCCAGAAAAACAACCCCAAATTCCCGGAAAAACAACCCCAAATTCCCGGGATTTGGGGATTGAAGGGGGGAATTCCCAGAAAAACAACCCCAAATTCCCAGAAAAACAACCCCAAAGCCCCCAAATTTGGGGATTTAAGGGAGGAATTCCCGGAAAAACAACCCCAAATTCCCGGAAAAACAACCCCAAATTCCCAGGATTTGGGGATTGAAAGAGGGAATTCCTGGAAAAACAAGCCCAAATTCCCAGAAAAGAACCCAAAATTCCTGGAAAAACAACCCCAAATTCCCGGGATTTGGGGATTGAAGGGGGGAATTCCTGGAAAAACAACCCCAAATCTTTGGGATCAGAGCCCCGAAATTCCAGGGCTTGGAACCCCAAAATTCCAGGGCTTGGAACCCCAAAATTCCAGGGATCAGAACCCCAAAATTCCAGGGATCAGAACCCCAAAAACCCGCAAATCCCGGGATTTGGGGCCATTCCAGGCGGGATTTTTGGGATTTCTGGGGTTGTTTATTTTTTGGGGGAGAGGGAGGATATTTGGGCCCCCCCAGGGGGGAGAATTCCCGCCCTTCCCGGCCGTTTTTCCCGGGAATTCCCCTCCTGACCCACCTTGTGGACGTCGACGAGTTCCCCCTCGTAGATCTCGGCGATGGCCACGTGCTGCTTGGCCGCCACCGTGAAACGGCCCTGCCGGGGGGAAATCCGGGAAAATCCCGGGAAAATCCCGGAAAAACCGACCCAGGGGAGCCCTGGGAGGGAGCAGGATCGTTCCCGGCGGGAATCTCGGCCGGGAATTCCGTGGGAAGGGAAGGGAAGGTTTGGGAAGGTTTGGGAAGGTTTGGGAAGGGAAGGGAAGGGAAGGGAAGGGAAGGGA
>NW_020959530.1:0-2633 GCF_003031625.1 Empidonax traillii
GTAGGGCTGCAGGTCGGCCGAGGGCCCCCTCAGGACCAGCCCCTTGGGGGGCAGCCGCTCGCCCTGGCTGGGCTGGCGCTGCAGGTGAGGGTTGCGCAGGGCCACGCTGATGTCGGTCAGCAGCCGCGGCAGCGGGCCCAGCTTCAGCAGGGCCTCCTGCAGGGGAGACACAGGGGCACACCTGGGCACACCTGGAGGCACCTGGAGGCACCTGGGTGCATCTGGGCACACCTGGGCACACCTGGAGGCACCTGGGTGCATCTTGGCACACATGGGCACACCTGGGGGCACCTGGGTGCATCTTGGCACACCTGGGAACACCTGGGTGCATCTGAGTGCACCTGAGTCCAATTTAGCGCACCTGGGGGCACCTGGGCACACCTGGGCACACCTGGGGGCATCCAGGTGCATCTGAGTTCAATTTACCACACCTGGGTGCACCTGGGCACACCTGGAAGCACCTGAGTGCATCTTGGCACACCTGGGCACACCTGGAGGCACCTGGGTGCACCTGGGTGCATCTGGGCACACCTGGGCACACCTGGGCATACCTAGGCACTCCTGGGCACACCTGGAGGCACCTGGGTGCATCTGGGTGCACCTGAGTTCATCTGGGCACACCTGGGTGCAAGTGGGTGCACCTGAGTGCATCTTGGCACACCTGGGCACACCTGGAGGCACCTGGGTGCATCTGGGCACACCTGGGCACACCTGGGTGCACCTGGAGGCACCTGGGTGCATCTGGGTGCACCTGAGTTCATCTGGGCACACCTGGAGGCACCTGGGGGCACCTGGGCACACCTGGGTGCACCTGGGTGCACTTGGGCACACCTGGAGGCACCTGGAGGCACCTGGGGGCACCTGGGCACACCTGGAGGCACCTGGAGGCACCTGGGCACACCTGGGTGCACCTGAGTTCATCTGGGCACATCTGGGCACACCTGGGTGCAGGTGGGCACACCTGGGCACACCTGGAGGCGCCTGGAGGCACCTGAGTGCACCTGGGCACACCTGGGCACACCTGGAGGCACCTGGGCACACCTGGAGGAACCTGGACACTCCTGGAGGCCCCTAGGTGCACCTGGGTGCACCTGGGTGCATCTTGGCACACCTGGGCACACCTGGGTGCACCTGAGAGCACCTGGGTGCACCTGGGTGCAAGTGGGGGCACCCGGGTGCACCTGGACACTCCTGGAGGCACCTGGAGGCACCTGAGTGAATCTTGGCACACCTGGGCACACCTGAGTGCACTCGAGTTCAATTTAGCACACCTGGGTGCACCTGGAGGCACCTGAGTGCATCTGGGCACACCTGGAGGCACCTGGGCACACCTGGAGGAACCTGGACACTCCTGGAGGCACCTGGAGGCCCCTGGGTGCAGGTGGGTGCACCTGGGTGCATCTTGGCACACCTGGGCACTCCTGGAGGCACCTGGACACTCCTGAAGGCACCTGGAGGCACCTGGGTGCATCTTGGCACACCTGGGCACACCTGAGTGCACTCGAGTTCAATTTAGCACACCTGGGCACACCTGGAGGCACCTGGGTGCATCTTGGCACACCTGGGCACACCTGGGGGCACCTGGAGGCCCCTGGGTGCAGGTGGGTGCACCTGGGTGCATCTTGGCACACCTGGGCACACCGGGGTGCACCTGGCGGCACCTGGGTGCATCTGGGTGCACCTGAGTTCAGCTGGGCACACCTGGAGGCCCCTGGAGGCCCCTGGGTGCATCTTGGCACACCTGGGCGCACCTGGAGACACCTGGGCACACCCGGACACACCTGAGTGAATCTTGGCACACCTGGGCGCACCTGGGCACACCTGGAGGCACCTGGAGGCACCTGAGTGCATCTTGGCACACCTGGGTGCACCTGGAGGCACCTGGGTGCACCTGGGTGCAAGTGGGGGCACCTGGAGGCACCTGAGGGCACCTGAGTTCAATTAAGCACATCTGGGCACACCTGGAGGCACCTGGGTGCATCTTGGCACACCTGGAGGCACCTGGGTGCATCTTGGCACACCTGGACACTCCTGGAGGCACCTGGAGGCACCTGAGTGAATCTTGGCACACCTGGGCACACCTGCGTGCATCTGAGGGCACCTGAATTCAATTTAGGACGCCTGGGCACACCTGGAGGCACCTGGAGGCACCTGGGTGCAGGTGGAGGCACCTGGGGGCACCTGAGTGCACCTGGGAACACCTGAGTGCACCCGAGTTCAATTTAGCACACCTGGGCACCCCTGGGCAAACCTGGGTGCATCTGGGGGCACCTGGGCACACCTGGGCAGGTGAGACCCCTGGGAACATCTGGGCACACCTGGGCACACCTGGGCAGGTGGGACCCCTGGGAACACCTGGGCACATCTGGGCACACCTGGGTGCAGGTGGTACCCCTGGGAGCACCTGGGCACACCTGGGCACAGCTGGGCAGGTGAGACCCCTGGGAACATCACACCCGGGCACACCTGGGCACACCTGGGCAGGTGGGACCCCTGAGAACATCACACCTGGGCACACCTGGGCACACCTGGGCAGGTGGGACCCCTGGGAACATCTGGGCACACCTGGGCAGGTGGGACCCCTGAGAACATCACACCTGGGCACACCTGGGCACACCTGGGCAGGTGGTACC
>NW_020959530.1:8479-9732 GCF_003031625.1 Empidonax traillii
CAGCTCCAGGAACTCGTTCATGAACGCCAGGTACTCCTCCTTGCTGCCAAACCTGCACAGGTAATGGCCTTCATCAGCACCTTCATCATCATCATCGTTATCGCCATCAAAAACCATCCATCCATCATTAAAAACCAATTAATTATCATCATTATCATCATCATCATCCCCCACTGCAGCTCCAGGAACTCGTTCATGAACGCCAGGTACTCCTCCTTGCTGCCAAACCTGCACAGGTAACAGCCTTCATCATCATCCTCATCATCATCGTCCTTATAGACCATCAATCGTCATCGTTATCGCCATCAAAAACCATCCATTGTAATTATAAACCAATTAATCATCCAAAAATCATCGTCATCATCCCCCACTCCAGCTCCAGGAACTCGTTCATGAACGCCAGGTACTCCTCCTTGCTGCCAAACCTGCACAGGTAACAGCCTTCATCAGCACCTTCATCGTCATCATCGTCATCGCCATCAAAAACCACCCATCGTAATCATAAACCAATTAATTATCATCATTGTCATCGTCATCATCCCCCACTCCAGCTCCAGGAACTCGTTCATGAACGCCAGGTACTCCTCCTTGCTGCCAAACCTGCACAGGTAACGGCCTTCATCAGCATCTTCATCATCATCATCGTCCTTATAGACCATCAATCGTCATCGTTATTGTCATCAAAAACCACCCATCGTAATCATAAACCAATCAATCATCGTCATCATCCCCCACTCCAGCTCCAGGAACTCGTTCATGAACGCCAGGTACTCCTCCTTGCTGCCAAACCTGCACAGGTAACGGCCTTCATCAGCATCTTCATCGTCATCATCGTTATCGCCATCAAAAACCATCCATTGTAATTATAAACCATCCATCATTAATTATCATCGTCATCATCCCCCACTGCAGCTCCAGGAACTCGTTCATGAACGCCAGGTACTCCTCCTTGCTGCCAAACCTGCACAGGTAACGGCCTTCATCATCATCCTCATCGTCATCGTCCTTATAGACCATCAATCGTCATCGTTATCGCCATCAAAAACCATCCATTGTAATTATAAACCAATTAATCATCCAAAAATCATCATCATCATCCCCCACTGCAGCTCCAGGAACTCGTTCATGAACGCCAGGTACTCCTCCTTGCTGCCAAACCTGCCGGCAGGTAACAGCCTTCATCATCATCTTCATCGTTATTGACCACCCATCATCATCAAAAACCACCCATCGTAATTATAAACCAATTAATC
>NW_020959531.1:0-1612 GCF_003031625.1 Empidonax traillii
TCCATGGTGTCTCATAGTCTCCTTGTCAGCCAGCTGTATCACCAAAAATGACTCCAGGCCATGGTCAGTTCTCTCCAAGCTGACTTTCCCTCTGCATTTGCCTTCCAGGGGAGCAAGAGCCCTTCAGCTGAAATCCTCCCATGATGCTGTGGCTGCTGCTGCTGCAGGTCTGGGCGAGCTGCCTCTGGCTGGGACACGGTGAGGTGGTGACATCCTTTGAAAATACATGTGATCGGTTTTTCTACCAGAATGTCACCCCAGGTAATGCCCTGACACCTCCGAATGCAGCCAATATATGCCAGACCTTAAACAACGAGCAATTCTTTGCCACCTTGTATAACAAAGACAAGCGTATTCCTGTGTACTCTGCTTACATCTACAAGCGTGAAACTGGAGAGAGACCTTCACTACAATGGATGGTGGAGCCCCAGGTGAGTGTCCTCTCTTGCAGCATGTCACTCTGCAGTTACTAAAAGATGAACTGCAGCATTTAACCAAACATCTCTATTTCCTCCCACCCACATACACACACCTGCAAATGGACCAACTGGGTGGGATTTTTCTCATCTTACTTCAGAAACCTGCAGCACATGGACCCTCTGATGCATTTCAAACATCAGCAGGAGGAGGAGTCCTATCCCAAAGGTGCCCAGTTTTCTGCAATGACCTGAGAGCAACTTCAAGTCAAATTCCATTCCATTCCATTCCAAAGTCAAATGACCTCCCTCTCTGTGCCCTGCTGTGCTGGGAGACCCAGCGATGGGGAAAATGCATGCAACAGCAGCTAAATTTGGGGGAGCAACAGTCCTTCTGGGCTGTGATCTCCACTTTGCCCTGAGCTGTTTTGCATCCTTGACAGAGCTTAATTGCTCCCAGTTAGGAGTCAAATGGGCTTTGTAAGTGATAGGAGAGAAGTGAGGAGAAACTCAGAACTGGGTGGGATGAGCAGGGAAAAAGCCTTGTCCCAGGCACTGAGTGATGAGAGGGTTTGGTGAACACTGGGGAGTTTCTTGAGGGATATTTCAGGCAGTGAAAAGTGAGGAGCATCAGTGTCAGTCCAGTCAGAAGGGGGTGATCTCCATCCATGGGCAGTTGCCCCTGAGCACTGTTGCCTCAGGCTTGATTCAGAAGGATCCACCAGACACACAGACCTCCACAAACAACAGAGCTCTCCCAAATGTCCTTCAGACCTCCAGTAAAAAAGACCTTGGAAACTATGGAACAGAAAGAGAGGAAGTTAAGGTTGTTGCTAAGGACAGAGTATCAGGATGGAATGTAGGTGTTCATGAACCAGAGGAGAAAGCCATGTGCCCTGTTTCAGAGGGAGAATAAATATGTTTCCCCAAAGATGAACAGAAAGGTGTTGGAGTTCTAGAAAACCCCCCATTTGCACTTTATATTCATTGGAATTCAAACAGCTAACAGGATATTGCACCACTGCAGCCTCCACATTTAGGGCAGGGCAGGGATAAAAGCTTCTCACTTTTCATAGAATCACAGAATCATAGAGGGGTTTGTGTTGGAAAGAACCACAAAGATCATCTCATTCCAACCCCCCTGCCATGGGCAAGGCCATCTTCCACTAGACCTGGTTCATCAGAGCCCCATCCAA
>NW_020959531.1:8421-9731 GCF_003031625.1 Empidonax traillii
AGCCCAGACGTGCACAGGATTGGCCCCAGACAGCAGCCCAGCGCACAGGAACCGTCCCGGGCAGCTGTGGCTGTGAGAGGGCAGAGAGCTGGAGGCAGCTGGGTGTGGCAGCACTGGCCATCAGGCTCACCTCCACAAGGAAGGCCATAGCAGGCATGTGCCAGCGGAGTGCCAACACTGCTTTTTGGCAGAGCAGCTGCAGGAGGTAGGAGCCCATTGAGCGACACAAGGGGCTGGAGACACGGTGCATCTCCCTGTCGGGGGAAAGAGGCACCAGAGAGCCTGAGCTGGGTGGGCAAAGGTCTCCTTTGACAGACTCCCAATGGCCTGGTCTTTCCCCAGCAGACTGGGAGGGAACGTGAGCGCTTGGGGAGGCGGCTCCTCCTGTGCAGCCTCCTCTTCCTGATTTTTGAATTCTTTTTGGCCACCCCTCAACAACAAGACCCTCTGGCCCACAACACGGGCACTGTGCAGGGTGCCCCGTTCCCAGGGCAGAAGGGACAGGGGCAGCAGGGACAAGGAGGTCTCACCTGACCAGCAGACCCACTGCATAGCGGTGGGTGTCCATGCGGAAGAGCGTGTCCCAGGCAGCCTTGCGATCCATCGCCATCACCACATCCTCGCACTCCAGATGGAAGAGCAGGACCTTGATTACGTGCACTGCAAACCTGTGTGCACAGCAAAGCCCGGGTGACTCTGGGAGGCCTGGCTCCACCCCAAGGACATGGCAGGGACCAGGGGACTGGGATGGAGCACCTCTTGGGGTTCCTGGCAAGTCCCTGTTCCTGCCAGCATTGCCTCCAGAAGGTGTCGACCTGCTTGGGCATGGGCTCCATGCTGAAGCAAATGTTGAAAAGTAGAGCCACCAGGAGGCGAGGGGAATTCTCCTTCAATGGCTCTGGACACTGGAGCCTCTGGAGAATCTCCCAAACCACCCTGATTGCCTACAAAAGACAAAGGAGCCAGAGAGAGCTCTCAGTGCCCAGATGTCCATGGGACAGAGCCCGAACAGGGGAGAGAAAAGGCCAGATGAGAAGCAGAGGGAGCAGCTGCCTGGGTGATCCTGAACCTGCCCCTAGGCCACATTTGCAGCCCAGTGCCTAAGGCAGGGAGGCGGACTGGTGGGAGAGGATGGAGAGCCAGTAAAGAGGCAACGTGCAGGTGAGCAAAGGTCATTTGCAGGAACTCACAGCCAGGCCATAGATGTGCTTGTGGTCCCCATCAGAGGTGAATGTGCAGTACAGTGGCCACTCCTCCATCACCCTGAGCAGCACTGGCAGCACCTTCTGCGCTGTCCTTCCTGATGAGGT
>NW_020959532.1:0-2700 GCF_003031625.1 Empidonax traillii
AAAAAAAAAAAAAAAAAAAGGATACATTGGATTTATGGGCTTGTTTCAGGTGTAATTGGGATCTAAGTCAGGCTTACTGAGTATTTACAGGTTTTATATCGTTTCCAATGCAAGTAGTTCCTGTGCAGTCTTTTGGGGAGTAAATCCAGGTCACACCCACTCCAAAACCAGCTCAAACCTTGTTTTTATTGGCACTTTGTCGCTGCACTTGTGCCCTGCTGTGGCCACAGGCTCATGGACCCACCCAGAGATGTGGCAGATTTTCCTGTGGTGACATCAGTTCCTCCCCTGGGTGAAAAGGTGAGTCTGTGCACGCTGGGAGGAAACAAATGGTTGGGTTTGCAGGGATATGAACTCCCAGGGGAACATTCACTTGTCAAAACTTCAGCTGGTGCTGGGCTGGACAAGGCTGAGCTGGGCAGAGAAAGATCCATCCTGTTCCTGGTGTCCAGAGGGATCCCATGACCTCCTGTGCCTACTGATAAAAGGTGCAGGAAAATAGTAATTCTTCCTAAGAGCAGCTCAAACCCTGTTCTTGATGCTCTTGCCCCTCCTGACAGGAGCTCATCACTTGTCACCACCCTGAAACCTCTGACCATCGATCAAAGCTCCTCCCTCCCTGGAGCAGGAGCATCTCCAGCAATCAGAGAACATCTTAAAATGAGGACTGGGTCTTTATTTGTGAGAGCTTTGTGGCTCTCAGCTTCATGTTTTCTAGGTTTTGTGCCACAGAGAGTACAGAAATGTTCCTTTTATTCCTAGAGAAAACAGAGATAATCTGTGTCACAGGGGAGTGAACGCTGCAAAAGGTTCCCAAAGAATTTTAAATACACTGTGGGCACAAGCAACCTGTTGGCTGAGATGGCCCAAACCAACTGATTATTACAATGTACTTAAGGAACCATTAATTAAAAATGTATAAAGTCTTTCTGTGTCTAAGCTTCATGAAGTACATGATCCCTGCTTTCCTCTGAAACCTCTTTCTTCCCACTGAGTCTTTTATTTTCCTCTCAGCCCTCTAAGTCTTCTTTTTCTGTCTTTTCTCAGCCCCTGATGGCTTTGCTCAGTTCATCCTCTGTCATTTGTGTCTGGATCTGGAAACATTTCTCAGGACGTTTGACTCATCCATCATTTAGATAATCACAAGGAAAAAAAAACCCCAGTTTCCAGCTATGAACATCCATAAAAAGCACCAAGGGAAAAAAAAAACACAAAAAACCACCACAACCCTCACCTTGAACTTCCCTTCCTGCTTTTCTTTTCATTTAATTTGAGAATCTGACTTGACAGTCTTTGCTCTGGCAAAAGTCCCACTGAAGTTATTAAGGGCAAGAGCTTGTCAGGATTAAGAGGAAGGATTTGAAATATCTGTGGGTGATAGCAATATCCCCACTTCCATTAGGGCCGGATAAGTGTTCGCAAAGGACATTAACCCTGGAGCCTTGAGCCAGCTGCTGAAGCCCTGGGGGAACAGGAGATGAGGTTTCCAACAGAGACACCGCTCCCCAGCTGCTGTAAGAAGGTTTTGCATCCCTTCCCTCACAGAACTGTGCTCGGATCACTTCCCCTTGGAGTATCTGTCTGACCATCAGACAGCGGCGCTGGGAGGAGTGAACGGGCAGGGAGGAGCCTAAACGGGGGTTGAGACTTCAAAGCTGGTGTTGGCACCGAGCCTGGGTGGGCTGATGTTCATCAGAGATGGTGACACAGCGGTGCAGCTCCGGCAGGAAGGTTTGGAAAGGCCACTTGAACTGCACTGCAACCTGGGGGTGTGTTTGGGAAGGGAAGGGAGTACAAGCACCGCAGTCACAGGCAGCTCCAAACTGGGGTGATGGTTGTTATCTTCCAGCAATTTAACACCCCTTTCTGCTGGTGGGAACTTCTGCTGTCTCTGCCCACCTTTTACAGGGAGTGATTGTTACACAGATCGGACTTGGCCCGTTTGAAGAGCAAATCTGACTTGGAGGGCAAAGAATCCCAGAATGGTTTGGGTTGGGAGGGAACTTAAAGCCCATCCAGTTCCAGCCCCTGGGACACCTTCCACTATCCCAGGTTTCTCCAAGGCCTTGGACACTTCCAGGGATCCAGGGGCAGCCACAGCTTCCCTGGGCAACCTGTGCCAGGGCCTGCCCACCCTCCCAGCCAAAAATTCCTTCCCAATATCCCATCGAACCCTGCCCTCTGCCTGCCAGTTTAAAGCCAAAGCAACAAAGGTGAGTGGGTCAGGAAAGGAGACATCAGGATGGAGTCAGTTAAAAAAGCTTTTCTTATGCCTTTTTTCTGCTTTCTTGAGCCTGCAGTACTGGATGGATTCAGGGAGCCAGCTGGGCATAGTGAAGGAGAGCTTACACAGGCAGCAGCTCCTGGTTTGTGCTGGAAATTGAAGTGCTGATCCCACCTGTGCCACCTTCTTCTCTGTAAATCTTGCCCTGGCACACATGGAACCTACATGTGCACGTGACTCCTCGTCCCTCCTGTCGGGGGAGATCGCATGAATGCTGATGTTAAAATCAAATAAACACTGGAATGAAGTTAAAACAAAAATAGTGTTTTCGAGGCTGCTCCACCCCCACCAGCCACCTCCATTTATAACTAATTGGGGCTTTGTTATATTCCCTCACCCAGTGACAGATAAATACTAAACTCCACTGGTTAACAATAATCACCCTAATTATGCCAAGATGACATTTACAATACAGG
>NW_020959532.1:8688-9731 GCF_003031625.1 Empidonax traillii
GCTCCAGCCCTTCCCTGGCTCCTGTCCCTGGTCCCAGAGCAGAGCTCAGCGCCTGCCCCTCCGCCTGCCCTCGGGAGGAGCTGCAGCCCCCGAGGAGTCTCCCCTCAGTCTCCTCTGCTCCAGCTGAACCAGCCCAGTGCCCTCAGCTGCTCCTCACACCCTTCCCCAGCTCCCTGTCCCTCCTTTGGACACTCCAACACCAGGACTCGAGGTGAGGCCGCCCCAGGTCAGGGCAGGGCAGGACAATCCCCTCCCTGGCCCGGCTGGCGATGCTGGGCCTGATGCCCCCCAGGACAGGGTGGCCCTTTGGGCTGCCAGGACACTCTGCTGACTCATATTCAACTTGCCACCAACCAGCACCTCCTCACCCCTCCATGCCTGGTCTATCCCTTTGTGCTGTTCATCAGCTTCTCCACTTCAGCTGCTTGTTTTCCCTCAGCTCCATGTGAAGCTCCCTCACCTCAGGTCGAGTTTTTCTCGGTGTGATTGACTTGAGGCATCCTTGTTTTCATCTCCCCTGTCCATTTTACCCAGGCTGCTGCAGTTTGATCTGGGAGAGGCTGCTGTGAGCTCCCTGCTGGGCTGGCATTGCTCCCACACCTCCCACCTCCTCCAGTGCCCGTGGAGTCCCTGACGATCGAAGGGTGGTGTCAGAGAGGTGTTTGTGCCTCCCCCTGCCCTCCTAGGGAGCTGGGAGCAGAATTTAGCCCAAACTCTACATCCTTTGGCCTTACACTGGACGTGCAGCCCTTGCTGCCCCTGCAGTGCTGCTCTGGGTGTGCTGAAGGGACCATCTGCTCTGCCCAAGGGAGAAGTGAAGCTCCTGGTGGGGTGTCTGTGTGGTCTGACAGCCTTCACAGCCTGCCTGTGAACAGGCAGCACAATCCACTGGCTACAGCAGGCCTGCAGCACCTGCAACACTTGGGTTCGTTCCAGAACTCCTCATATGACCTTGGGCAAATCACTTGACCTTATATTTTTTGCCCCTCTGTTCAAATGAGGGGAATGAGAACATATGCAGGGAACGGCTCTGAGATCTCCAG
>NW_020959533.1:0-6304 GCF_003031625.1 Empidonax traillii
TGCTGCTCCTGCCTTTCTTGTGGCACGAGAACACTTGGGAAAACATTTCTCTAGTGGTTTTGTGCCACATGGTGCTGCTGAATCCTGGCAGGGGGGTTGCTCTAATGGCCCCTCTGATCCTGACTGTAATACTAACTTAAAGTAGTCAAAATAGGGGGCTATGAAAGCAGTCTGAAATAGTGGATTGACTGCAGAATTCCTGCTGTAAAAGTTGGAGGGATCATACACAATCCTGAATAATACATTGCTTTTTCACCCCTTCCTGGTGGAGCACCCGGGCAGGTGTTCCCTGTCCTGCCCCGGCAGGGGCTGCGTGTTCTGGTGCTACTTCAGTCTGACCAAGTGCTGACTCTTGGTGTCTGTGATGTCCTTCCTCACCTGTGACAGCTCCCCTGCCTCCTAAAAAACCAGCAAACCTTTGCCACTGGGCTTTCCTGGCTTGGCCTTAACTGCTCTGAGCTCCCTGGGTGCAAACCTTCCAGACCTTCCTGCCTCTTTGCCGTGGCACATTCGATGCTTCTCTGGGGTTTTCCCCACCCACAGCTGTTTGTTTTTGGTTTTTTTTTAATAGTTACCTCGGTATTCTCGTAGATCTGGGGACAATAAATCCCTTTTTGATGCTTTAAACCCTGTTGCTGACCAGCACAACCCCTTGGTCCTGCCTGATGCCCCTGTGTCTCCTCATGTCTTGACTCCTCAAAGCCTCTTTATTTTCCTTAAAAACGCGACACTTTGGGCTTGGTGGGGGACAAGAGGGGGAAAACTTTGAGTTTGCAGCTCTTGTCACTGGTTGTCTGCACGTCCTTTCCACAACCCCCCCTGACTCTGTGCTGAACTCAGAGCTGAGCAGCCCTTCTCTGCCCTGGTTTGAGAGGTGACAGACTGGAAGTAGAAGCAACATATTTGTAAATATTGGAACCTTTCATCATCATCATCAGTTTCCCCTCTTGGGAAAACAATAATAAGAAAGCCTAAAAAAGCACCCCTGAAATAAATAAATAAATAAATAAATAAATAAATAAGCCCGGTACTCTGTGGTAGCGCTGGATTTGAAAGAGGGAGGGACTTGGTTTGTGCGTGAGAGGACCTGGAGGAGATGCTTTGGGAAAAGGAGGCTTTGAGCTCAATGAAGTGACAGGAACTTGGGGTGGAAGTGGTGAATTTTCCCCACGTGTGTTGCTTTCTCCACTTGAATGTGCGAATAACCAATAACAAGGTGAGCTGGGGAGGGGGGGGGTTTGAGGGCAGGTTTTACTCCTGTTTTCTGCTGTTACCAGTCACAGAGTCGCAGAATGTGCCGAGCTGGAAGGGACCCCCACGGATCACCGAGCCCTTGTGGGTGGTGTCTGCAAACAGCACCTCACCTGCCCCCAGGAGCCTGAGCCAAAGCAGTGGTGGGGAAGACACGGCTGTTCTTTCCTGTTCATCCCAAAAGATGAGTTTCCAGTCATTCCTGGTTTTCTCCCAGCAGTTGTCTCTGACAGAGCAGGAGCCTCAGCAGGGAAGGGCAGTGACCCGCTGGTGAATGAGCAGGAGCTGTGGTTGCTGGAGAGAGCAGAGTTCTTTCAGGGAGGCTTTTCCTTCCTGCTGGAACTCCCTTGAGAGCCCAGGGAAGGAAGTTGGGGGGGAAAGGGAAGGAAGGAAGAGCTGGAAATGACTCCCTGTTGCTCTGGTGTTGTTTTGCTGAGTGACTGCAGGGTGGCAATGCCAGACCCTCCATGGGAATTGGGCATCCTGGGACCCCAGGACAGGCCCAGCATGGGGGGTGTGCCCGTCTCTGCCAAGCTGGGAATCCCAGAATCCCAGTTCAGGTTGCAAAAACTCTCCAAGATGGTCAAGTCCAGCCTTTGGTGACCACCTTGTCAACCAGACCAGAGCCCAGGGACATCCCTCTTCTAATCAGCTTTGGAGCTGGAACTCAACTGAATGGACAGTTTGCAAATAATTCCTATTTCAGAGCATTTCACTGGAAGGGAGGAAGCTAATCAATATTTTATTAGCACTGTTGTATCTGTACATTATATCACTTCACCTGGAGCAAAGGATAAAAGCATAATATGGTATATAGTCTAAAACCTAATTAAATTACCTTGTTTCAGCAAATACCTGGACTGGGAGACACATCCACCCACCTCTGCAATCCCAGAATGGGTTGGGTTGGGTTGGAAGGCACCTTAAAACCCATCTCCTTCCACTCCCTGCCATGGGCAGGGACACCTCCCACCAGTCCAGGTTGCTCCCAGCCCCGTCCAGCCTGGCCTTGGACACCCCCAGATAACACAAATGAACAATAATCTCGTTTTCACGGGCCTGTTCACCCAGCAGAACTTGCCTTCAGCATCTGTTTGTTGCCTTTGGAGTGGGTTGCCACGTCTCAGAAATTCCCTACCTGGAGATTGGCAGCTATTTCAGGAAAGCCAGAGTAACTGGGCACTGGTGTTGCTTGACATCTTGACTGTTAAACTTAATTGCTGTGTGGGCAGCAGCAGCAGCAGTTGGGCTTTTGATGTCTTAGTTGGCAGGAGGGAGGGGGGGAGAAGGAAGCAGGAAGATACTGGGGTTGTTTTCTTTCCTTTCTGGTGAACCCACCTGTTGTTCCAGTGGAATTTTGCCCGCCCCCCCCCTCTCCTCCTTCCCTGCTGAGCAGGTTAAAATTACACAAAAGTTTCCCTCTAATTCCACGGACATTTTTAGAGGCTCTTCACTGACAGGGAAGGATCCAGTGGGGCTGGAAAGAAGACCAAAGGCTCGGGACTAAAAGACAAGCCTGGAAAACCACAAGATGTGGTGCTGACGCCTCTGGAGGAGGCAGCTCTCTGTTGTCTGCCTTAAGCATTCCCTAGGAAAACCTGGAATTTGGGTGGTGTGAGGCAGACAGCATTAGAGAACCATCCCCTCCTGCCTGATGTTTGCCATTTTCAGTCTTAAAACGGGACCACGTTCAAGCCTGAGGTTTTTCCCAGGGGTGGGAGACGTGCCTGACGTGGGCACGGGAGGAGGTGGAGGATTCATCTCTTCTACAGGATAGTTTAAGCCTGGTTTAAGTTTAAGCCTGGTTTGAGTTTATAGCAGAGACTTTTTGTCGAGGTGAGTTTGGAAAGTGGGCCAAGCTGAGTTTCTGGCCGGAATAAGGGACTCAGGAGCCTCTTGGTTTGCAGCCTGCGGTGTGAGGGCGTAGAACAGGATTCCTTGCTTCCCTCTGCCACTCCCAGGAGTGGTGGATCTGGCAGGATGCAGGGGGAATACACAGTCCCTTTCCGGGGGGGGCAGGAATGGTGGGATTTGGGATGCAGCTTCTCCTTGCCCCTGTTACCTCAGCAATGTGCTTTTCCTCTGGGCTGTGTGTCCTTCCTGGAGTGCTGGCTGTGTCTTTGTGTGTGCCTGTGGATTTGTTGTGTTTGTGAACAGGCAGATGCTCAGAAACTTCAGGTTGTCTGTCCTTGAACTCCCGAAAAAGCAGAGTTGTGCTAAAATACCATTACTGCTCTCCATTGTTGTGAAACCTCTCAAAAGTGACTGACTCCTTTAAAAAAAAGCTTATTACACCACTAAGAATAAGCTGTTAATTCAGCTTATGTGTGTATTGTGTGTGTTTTCTTTTTTCCAGTCTTTCATACCTGTTTTGTAAGGAGGGAAGTTCTTGCTCTCTTTGCACATCCTGATTTCTGCAGTTCCCCCATTCCAGAGCTGTAACACTGGTGGTTTCCACCCCAGAATTGCTTCTCTCTGGTGCTGGAAATGAGATCCTGAAGAAAACTTGGCACCTCGGGCAGGAGAAGGGCAGGAAAGAAGTAGATGGTGTAAAGGAAGGCTCAGGAACTGCTTGGGAACTGTTGTTCTGCTAGTTTTTAATCCTGGTTTGTCCATTTCCAAGCCACTCCTTGTGTTCAGTTATGCAAATGTCCAAGGAATAACAGTTAAAAATCAAGGTACGTGTGGAGTGTGGATACAGGAGGGGAATGTGCTCAGTGGGGTTGATGTGCTTGAGGCCTGTAGAAAAATAAATCAGTGTTTGGTGGCTTTTAACACAGATCATTCCAAAGCCTGATGTAGAATAGCACTAACTGTTTTATAGCCCACATAACCTCATTTAACCCTTGTTTTGCTGCCTTAAGATCCCCAAGAAGGATCAGAGGGGTTGCAAGAGGAAGCTTGGAGGGCCTCAGACTTCAATTCTGGGAGTCTGAGTTCCCCCTGAACTTCTGTCTCACCTTTCAGTAAAACTTGTGATGCTTGGAAAGGTTGTGGGCAGTCATAAACGTAGGGGGAACTTGGGCAAGTCCTAAATGATGAGCCTGGGTTTATTTTTTCATTCTTCCCAGGATTTTTACCCAGTGGCAGTGGCACCACTTCTTTCTCATTCCCCAGGTCAATTCTGAAGCCCAGATTCTCTTAAATTAGGATAAAATCCCATTTTTTTTTTTTGCTAGGATTGTGGCAGTTACTGGTGAATGGTGATGACCAGCAGCTGAATGCCAGCTCTGAGCTGCAGCAGGACTGAAATCACAGCTCTGAGCTGAAGGGAAGTGGCAGAGATTTCCCAGCACTTCCTGATACGTGCTTTTAGTAAGGTGATTAATAAAGGTTTGTCTTCTACATCCAGAGAACCAAAGTGGTCCCGAATCCACTCCACAGATCGAATTCTTGTGTGTTTAGGCCTGTTTTGCCCATTCTGTTGCTGTTGCTCTTGTGACCAAGTCACTCATCAAATGAATTCATGCCCGTGGCAGTGACAGTGTTTGTGTTTGGGAACTCCAGGTTGCCAGAAGGAGGAATTGGAGTCTTTGGGCTCAGTGTCCCCCTGCACCTTCCAGCTGAGTGTGCCCTGACATGCTGACCTGGCAGGGAAAACCCTGCATGATGCTGCCTGATCCCACACAATCTTCTATTTTTTGCCACCCCCTGGAGGAGAAACCCCTTCCCACTTCCCTTAAAAAGTCTTGCTGGCCCTTTTGTGCCCTTCGGTGCTGTTGACCACGTGCCTGCTTCGTTCCCCCTGCCCTCTCTGGCTCTCAGTTCCTGTGTGGAAGGACCAGCTTAAGCTGCTGACTGGTCATGAGACCTGAGTGAGACCCTACCTTGTGTCTAGGTAGGCGTGGAGAGGGCAGTCCTTCTTTCCCTCTGGTACCTCTGCATTTTAACAGATAAAAAGGCACTTTTGATCTCCTTCCTTCTGTCCCCAACTTTCCCCCCTTCCCCTTTTAGGTGTTTGGAGTTTTGGGAGGAGCAGTGGAAGTAAGTCCTGTCAGGGTGCTGGGGACTGACTCGTGGCCAAGGTAAAACCATCCCCTGGGAATGCCACAGGCAGTGCCAGGGAGCAGCTTTGGGGCACTGATGGTGTTCAGGGCTTGGAAAACAACCCACCTTCCTCCTGTTTGGCACTTCAGCAGGACTGTGCCTTCTCTTGTGTTTGTGGAGCGTTGAAGCATCTTTTTTCTGCCTCCTTAGTTTGGGACACTAAATAGGTGTGTGTGCTCGGGATAGGTGGCAAAATGGTTAAAAAAAACCCCAAAATGACAGTTAAATTGATGTCCTGCTCTACAGTGTCAGTCCCAGTGCCCTTCAACCTCACTGCAGCTGCTCCTTCTGCAACCATCCCCTGTCCAGGACATTCCTGACTGGCAGATGCAGGGCACTTCCCTCTTTCCTTTGCCCTGGGGTTACTTATTTCTCTCCTGTCTTCATAAGAAAAGAATGGAGGAGAACTGATGGTGGCAAAAGCTGCTTTTTGGGGGGCTGCACTGAAATGGGGACCAGAACTGGAGCGATTGCTGAACCCCCAGGCAAAAAACCAAGTTCCTGATGTGTTTGTGATGACCCCTGTGAATGAGTGACCTGGAGCTGCCCCTCTCATTGCCCTGGGGTGGCAGTGGGGTTGTGGAGTTGTCTCTGTGTCCTCCACATGTGAACTGATGCTCCTCTCCTCCTGCAGCCTGTGGAGCTGCTGCAAATGCCAGCCCAGACCTTGACTCAGGTTATTAATGAGATGTTGCAGCTCAGCCTCCCAGCTCTGCTGCTTCCCACCACGTCCCCTGCGAGTCCCAGGTGGGATTCCTGCCCCAGCTCCTGCTTTGCAAGGGACAGTCCTCAAACTGCTGCCCTGGATGTTGAGGGGTTTGTTTTGCAGCTGCCAAGGATGGTCCCTGCTCTCTCAAGGGCATGGACTACATAAGTTGTTTTGGATCAGTCACTCCACAAAGAGCTTTTGTGCTCCCTTTTTTTTTTTTTTTCCTTCTCTTCTAGAGATTTTTCCTTCTTTTTTATTTTTTTATTTTTTTTTTATTTTTCCTCAGATTTTTTTTTT
>NW_020959533.1:7219-9721 GCF_003031625.1 Empidonax traillii
GATGCCTCTCCAGGGAATTGCTTGGGAGTTGATTTGGGGTTTTTTTTTTGCCTTAAAGAGGAGGAGAAACATATGAATTGTTGCCCAGAGCTGCAGCCTCTATCTCCAGACAAGAGGGAAGCACATTGTTTTGTGCCTTTGATATGATCCAGCCAGAAAACACCCTTAGGGGGGCAAAAAAAAAAACTTCCCAGTCCTTGGCAGCAGGGCTGTCTTTCTGTCTCTTTTTTTTTTTTTTTTTTATTCCCTGTCAGTGCCACAATGTTCAGTGTTCTAATAACTCCAGATTAAACTCACATGGGGCATCTCCAAAGTCCTTTGTGAAGAGTCGAGGTCAAAACTTGCCGAAAAGTTCAGAGGGACGAGTCTCATTTTCCTAATGAACCAAAAAAAAAAAAAAAAAAAGAAGTTCCAGGGTTATTTTAGAATTAGGTCTAAGAAACTGGTACAAGAAGCTACTTCAGGGCTGTAATTTCGTGGCAGTGCAGCCCATTCGTAGCGGCTGCTGGAAACTCTGCACCTTTGCGGGCTGAACCCTGCAGAATTGGGCTCGCCGAGCTGAGGGGGGGTCTGGGTGGGCCTTCCCCTGGCAAATGCTCAGGGAAGGTCACAGCTTGTTCCTTTGGCTCAGGACTCAGCCCCCTGTAGTTGGGGAAGCGTCTTAATTGAGGGATGTCGCCATTTCTTGTCAGTTCTTACTCCTCCTCTACCTTGCTATTCTTCCAATTTGTAGTAGCTTTTATCGTGTCTGAGTAAAATCTCTTTGCTTAAATATTTATAGCTTTGGTCTAAACATAACGTAGATGAAAATATAGCTGAATGTAGTGAAAGACACAACGCTTTTAAGTGCTTCCAGCCAGGAATAGGACACCAGGCTCGGGTCTGGTTGCGTCATCTGATGTGAAGTGTTTATAATTTGGGGTTGGATTAAGCTAATAGAGCACTTAACTACTGGACTTGCGGGTGGGGAGAACTGGGAATTCTTCTATGGAGGAATTTAAAATACATCTGGGGTTTGAGGGTTATGAGGAATGATAAATTTAGCTCGCTGCCGTGACCAGTCCGTTTTGTGCCACGTCTCCATATTCCCTCTTTATTGGCTGTAACTCCAGGAATATCCCTATTCCTGTGGGTTTGTGGTGGGGACCCTTATTATATTTTCATTATATTTTCATTGTGTATTCTTATAATATATTTATATTAAATATTTTATTATCGTAGTATATATTTTAATATGGTAAAATAGATTACCATATATCAAAACCTTACTTATTTCAGCATATATTTTATTACATATATTTAATATATTGTTATATATTGTTACATACTTCATTATATATAATACATTTAATTAAATGTTTTATTAAATATTTTTTTAAAGTACATATTTCTAAAGCATATATTTGTTACTATATATCTGTTTTGATTCTGGAGTCCTCTTGAAAACCAGCCAGATCATACCCATAACACGACTGTGAATTTCCCCTTAAGGTTGAAATTGTGGTTTTCTGGCATCTACTTTTTAAAATACGTGAGAAATGCACATTTTCCCATCAGCACCATCGATTCCTTCAACACAAAGGGGCAAGGTGTGCGTTTTCCACCTTAGCTATCTTGGAGTTTGTAGTGGCTTTATTTACTCTTCAAACACAAGGGATGCTGAACAAGAAAGCAGCCGAATATTGGAATACGTTATCTGGCTGTTTGTATTAATCATTAATTAACAGGGACATGGAGTTTCAGCCCAGAGCAGTCCTGCCAGTGGAGCGGAAGGGAGAGCACCTGGAGACTTGTGGGACTGGTGGATCTTGTGGTCAGGAATAATATCCAGGGATTTGGGGGGTTTTTTTGTGTGTACATTCCATTTACCAGTGGGTGGGGAAGAGGAATGGACTCCGACCCTGTTCCTTGTTCTTTGCAGGTCTCTACTCAGGGTTTGTTGTTCTGATCTTTGCTTTGGTCTCCCCTTCCCTTCCCCTGGTGTAGGAAATGGAAGGATCCCATATCCAACCCTCCCCAAACCCATCAGAGGGGTTTGGCTTGGGAAGTGAGGCCCTGGCACAGGTTGGGCAGAGAAGCTGTGGCTGCCCCTGGATCCCTGGAAGTGTCCCAGACCAGGCTGGAGCAACCTGGGCTGGTGGAAGGTGTTGGGTTGGAACTGGATGGTCTTTAAGATCCCTTCCAACCCAGACCATTCCGTGATTCTGTGATACCTCCTGAGGCACAAACAGGAAATGGGAACATCCCATCTCCAGGACAGAGGTTGGAGCCAACGTGTCCTTTGGTGCCCCTTCCTTCCTCTCCCACCTGTCTAGCTCTGCCAGCACGTCTTTATTGTCCCCTCCACTTCCAGCTCTTCAGTCCCGCTTGCCTCAATGGATGTTGTTCCCTGACATTCTTTGGGATGATGTCAGGTGGGATTTGGGTCCCAGGAAGAGAGGAGCAGGCGATGCCTTGCCTCCACACCTCCTCCCTGTGACGGTGGTGAACCTCTCCGTGGTT
>NW_020959533.1:9742-11854 GCF_003031625.1 Empidonax traillii
AAAAAAAAAAAAAAAAAAGAAGTTTCAGGGTTATTTTAGAATTAGGTCTAAGAAACTGGTACAAGAAGCTACTTCAGGGCTGTAATTTCGTGGCAGTGCAGCCCATTCGTAGCGGCTGCTGGAAACTCTGCACCTTTGCGGGCTGAACCCTGCAGAATTGGGCTCGCTGAGGTGAGGGGGGGTCTGGGTGGGCCTTCCCCTGGGAAATGCTCAGGGAAGGTCACAGCTTGTTCCTTTGGCTCAGGACTCAGCCCCTTGTAGTTGGGGAAGCGCCTTAATTGAGGGATGTCGCCATTTCTTGTCAGTTCTTACTCCTCTTCTACCTTGCTATTCTTCCAATTTGTAGTAGCTTTTATCGTGTCTGAGTAAAATCTCTTTGCTTAAATATTTATAGCTTTGGTCTAAACATAACGTAGATGAAAATATAGCTGAATGTAGTGAAAGACACAACGCTTTTAAGTGCTTCCAGCCAAGAATAGGACACCAGGCTCGGGTCTGGTTGCGTCATCTGATGTGAAGTGTTTATAATTTGGGGTTGGATTAAGCTAATAGAGCACTTAACTACTGGATTTGCGGGTGGGGAGAACTGGGAATTCTTCTATGGAGGAATTTAAAATACATCTGGGGTTTGAGGGTTATGAGGAATGATAAATTTAGCTCGTTGCTGTGACCAGTCCGTTTTGTGCCACGTCTCCATATTCCCTCTTTATTGGCTGTAACTCCAGGAATATCCCTATTCCTGTGGGTTTGTGGTGGGGACCCTTATTATATTTTCATTATATTTTCATTGTGTATTCTTATAATATATTTATATTAAATATTTTATTATCGTAGTATATATTTTAATATAGTAAAATAGATTTCCATATATCAAAACCTTACTTATTTCAAAATATATTTTATTACATATATTTAATATATTGTTATATATTGTTACATACTTCATTATATATAATACATTTAATTAAATGTTTTATTAAATATTTTTTTAAAGTACATATTTCTAAAGCATATATTTGTTACTATATATCTGTTTTGATTCTGGAGTCCTCTTGAAAACCAGCCAGATCATACCCATAACATGACTGTGAATTTCCCCTTAAGGTTGAAATTGTGGTTTTCTGGCATCTACTTTTTAAAATACGTGAGAAATGCACATTTTCCCATCAGCACCATCGATTCCTTCAACACAAAGGGGCAAGGTGTGCGTTTTCCACCTTAGCTATCTTGGAGTTTGTAGTGGCTTTATTTACTCTTCAAACACAAGGGATGCTGAACAAGAAAGCAGCCGAATATTGGAATATGTTATCTGGCTGTTTGTATTAATCATTAATTAACAGGGACACGGAGTTTCAGCCCAGAGCAGTCCTGCCAGTGGAGCGGAAGGGAGAGCACCTGGAGACTTGTGGGACTGGTGGATCTTGTGGTCAGGAATAATATCCAGGGATTTGGGGTTTTTTTTTTGTGTGTACATTCCATTTACCAGTGGGTGGGGAAGAGGAATGGACTCCGACCCTGTTCCTTGTTCTTTGCAGGTCTCTACTCAGGGTTTGTTGTTCTGATCTTTGCTTTGGTCTCCCCTTCCCTTCCCCTGGTGTAGGAAATGGAAGGATCCCATATCCAACCCTCCCCAAACCCATCAGAGGGGTTTGGCTTGGGAAGTGAGGCCCTGGCACAGGTTGGGCAGAGAAGCTGTGGCTGCCCCTGGATCCCTGGAAGTGTCCCAGGCCAGGCTGGATCAACCTGGGCTGGTGGAAGGTGTTGGGTTGGAACTGGATGGTCTTTAAGATCCCTTCCAACCCAAACCATTCTGTGATTCTGTGATACCTCCCGAGGCACAAACAGGAGATGGGAACATCCCATCTCCAGGACAGAGGTTGGAGCCAACGTGTCCTTCGGTGCCCCTTCCTCTCCCACCTGTCCAGCTCTGCCAGCACGTCTTTATTGTCCCCTCCACTTCCAGCTCTTCAGTCCCGCTTGCCTCAATGGATGTTGTTCCCTGACATTCTTTGGGATGATGTCAGGTGGGATTTGGGTCCCAGGAAGAGAGGAGCAGGCGATGCCTTGCCTCCACACCTCCTCCCTGTGACGGTGGTGAACCTCTCCGTGGTT
>NW_020959533.1:18000-20327 GCF_003031625.1 Empidonax traillii
AAAAAAAAAAAAGGAGAAAAAAAAAGGGAAAAAAAGAAACAACAAACCAAAAAGAAAGCCTGGACATGACAAACTGTCACTGGAGGAAAAGGAAAAACAAATAGTCTTTCCTTGGGTTTTGTATTCAGCGGGGTGTGAGAAGGGAAAGCTGGAGATCACCCAGTCCATCCCCCTGCCCAGGCAGGGTCACCTGGAGCAGGTGACACAGGGAATGTCCTGGTGGGGTTGGAATGACTCCACACCCTCCCTGGGCAGCTGTTCCTGTGCTCTGCCACCTCCATGGAAGGATGTTCTTCCTCCTGTTGAGGTGAAACTGGGGTTTTAGTTTCTGGCCATAAGGCCAAGGAGATAATTTCAGCCTCCTCAGTCTGTGACCCTTTAGGAGACAGTTAGGATTAGGCTCTTTTTAGGGAAAAAAAATCTGTTTGTATGTTCTACCACTTGGGAAGAAGAGAAATGTGAGGCTTTGTGTGCTGTCAGTTTGTTTTCCACACTGGAAAAAGACTGTTTTCCTCTGCTGTGAATGTCTGGAAGAAGTCTGTCCCCAGCTGATGCTGCTGCAGATGGAGTCTGTGAAGGGAGAAAAGAGGAAGGGGAAGTGGGGGAGAGAGGTGAAAGTGCTCCTTGTTTTCCAGAGCCCTCTTGCCTCATGTTTTCTCCCATTTCCCCTTTCACCCTGTCAAGCCTCCTTTATTTTTTGTGTGAGGAATCACAGAATGATTGAGGTTGGGAAAGACCTCTGAGCTTGAGTCCAACCTGTCACCCAAGACCACCTCGTCAGCCCGACCTTCAGCACCTCCAGGCGGTGATTCCACCTGCCTGGGCAGCCCACTCCGCTATCTGATGGCCTTTTCTGTGATGAAATTCCTCCTAATCCTTCCAGCCTAAAGCTCCCTCCTCAGAACAGCTCCCGAGGGATTCCGTGTCAGGAGATAAGGAACGTGTGCCACCGCAATCTGTGTCGGGAATCGAGGTCTGCCCTCGTGATTCTTCCGAAAAAGTTCATTTCTCCCAGGCAATTAGTAGGGCTCCAGGTGCTGAGGATCTTCCCTGCTGAAGGATGAATCCCGAGGCAGGGATGAGCAGCTCCCAGGTGTGCAGCACGTGGAGCTCAGCAGACCTGAAGGGGTAGCAGAGCTCGGTCCACGTCCCCCTTGGGCCTGTTTTTGGGTGCAGAGCTGACAGTTTGTGGCTGCCCTTCCAGTATTAATCCCCCTCACAACTCCAGGACAGAGTGGTCATATCCAGGCTTTCCATGGAAATAATTCCTCCAGTTGTCTTTGCTCCCGGAGCTCGTTCAGGACTCGGGAGAGAACAAAACTGGCTGGGCCAAAAACGGTCTGAGGGACCATCCTGAGCGTTGGGCAGAATCGGTTCCAGGGTCCAGCCACGTTTCCTTGGCACATTAACGGGAACCAGTTCCTAAGGAATCAGTTTGGAGAGATGCCCTTTGGGTTAATCCTGCCTTTGAGTGCCGTAACCCGTCCACACTGAGTAGATCATGGATCTGTTTGCAGATGAAATGGTTCACTTCCATTCTTGTGGCTGGTTTTTGGTTTTTTTTTCCTCTTAGTTTTGGTGGTGTTTTTATACCGACTGAATCTCATTCATTCCGAAACTCTTAAACAGAGGCTGAGATGCCCCGCTTGCCTCCACTTGGCTTAGTTGTTGCTGCTGGGAAGTCGACCGCTCTGAGGTGGAGAAGTTGGGATGTTGTTGCAGTGTGTGTGTGTAGGAAGAGTCACCACACCTGCTGTGGATGTCGGTACCGGTGTGACAAAGCACATCTTCCTGCGATTTTGTGTGGCTGGCTTCGTTCAGAAAATCATTTCAACTCCTTTTTAATGGCAGAAATTAAAAAGGGCGTGTGAATTAACGGCATCTCGAGCCGCTTCATTAGTTGGGAAGGACAAGAAGATGTACAAAGTACGTGGATTTTTGTTTTAACCTAGAGGATAAATCAACGTCGGGCAACGTTCGATCTCGTAGCGGGGCCGAGAAACAACAACTCGCGGAGGGCAAAGACAATCTCAGTCCAACAATCTCTTCTTGAAAAGGCCGGGATGTGGCTTAAAAAAAAAAAAAAAACCAAACCAAACAAAAAACCCACCTCCTTTGGCCCAGGGAAACAGCCTCGTGTGCCAGGCACTGTCCCTTAGGAACTTGGCGCGTGTCCGGAGGAGCGGCCGGTGCTGGTGCTGGTGGCTTTTCCGGGCCGCTCCTCTCCGCTCCCAGGATTAACCAACGCTTTGCCACAACCTGCTGAGCCAGGTTTGCTCAGGGACCCTTTGGCTTGGCTGCCATCGCCTCACCTCTGCTTGCTCTTG
>NW_020959534.1:0-1079 GCF_003031625.1 Empidonax traillii
TCCCTGGTGTTCCCAAGACCCTCTTGATGTCCCCAGTTCCCCGCTTGACACCCCCCATTCCACTGCCCCAAACCCCATCCCTGATGTCCCCAATTCTCTATCTCCCCTCACAAGCCCCTCCTGGACCCTCTGACCACAAAAACGTTCCCCCCTCCACGCTCACAGAAATGTCAAGGGCATCTGGGGACATGCTGGGGACACTTGGGGGGCTTTGGGGGGCACTGGGGAATTACTGGGGGATACTGGGACACACTGGGGGGAACCAGGGGGCACTGGGATGGACTGGGTGGTTATTGAAGGACACTGGGAGGGAACTGGGACACACTGGGGGGCACTGGCAGAGCACTGGACAGTTAGTGGGGGATTACCAGGACACACGGGGGGACACTGGGAGGTTACTGGGCCATACTGGGGGTTAGTGGGTGCTCACTGGAGAATCATTGGGCCTTACTGAGGGGCAGCGGGAGGTCATTGGGACACACTGAGTGGTCACTGGGGAAGTTACTGGGCGGTACTGAGGGTCACTGGAAGGTCACTGGGCTATACTGGGGGCACTGGGCCCCCCTTACCTGGATGTGGTACATCTTCGCCCCAGATTTTGGGTGGCACCCGTAGGACTCCTCCCCTGAGGGACCAGCTAAGCCCCACTGCTGGGCTTTAAGGTACCCCCAAGCTCCTCGCCCTGTGGCGTCTCTGTGTGCTGAGTTTTGGGGGTCTCTGGGGTTCAGGGGGACCACTTAGGATCTCCTTTCCCTGCGGTCGGTCCGCCCAGCCGGCAGGGGGCGCTGTGGCACGACCGGCAATGGCGGCGCCGCGAAAGGCTTCATGGGAATTGAAGTTCCGTCGTGGAAGCTTTGCCGCTGCGCCTGCGCAGTGCAGCCATGGCGTTTAAACAGCACCCCCGCCCGAAAGGGTTCCAAGGCCCCCAGCCCTTTCAGGGACCTCCTAAACCCCTTCAGGCACCTTCACCCTCCCCTCTGAGCGCCCTCAGGACACCAAATCCCCTCCGCGACCACCGAGAGCCTCTCGCGGACCCCAAAACCTCCTCGGGAACCCCCGAGCCCCTCCTCTCCACTCTG
>NW_020959534.1:8543-9730 GCF_003031625.1 Empidonax traillii
AGAAATATAGCTGAGAAAAACAAGAAAAACCCAAAAACCCAAAGGGAATTTGATATCCTGGTGGACAAAACATGAGTTTGGGACTTCTTTTTCTCTTCAGGGCGATTCTTCCTTGTTCCAGATGGCAGGAATAGGAGCCCTGAGAGCTGAACCTGCATCCCTCTGGTGCCCAGGGGATGTGTGACTGCCTGGGCTCTGTGCTCTGCCCCTTGTGGGGCTGCAGAGCCGGGGGCAATGGCCGTGGGCACGGCCGGGCTGTCTGCGTGGGGCTCCACGGGCTGTGCCGTGAGGGAGGCCAAGGCAGGCCAGGGGGTCCCCTTGCCGGGCGTGGGGCCCTGGCCATGGCAACGGCGGGGTGTTGCCGTGTTCCACGGCCCGGGACATCACACAGGACAAGCCGTGGAACGGTGCTCCAGGGGCTCCAGGCACACCAGGCTGCAGCGCTGACACTGCAGAGCAGCTCGAGGCAGCGCTGAGTGGGGCAGGAGGAGCAAGGCTGGGCTGCCCCAGGGCTGCCCACAAGCACCTGGGGCCACCCTGGGTGGCTTCTGGGGCTGCAGGGAGGGCACAGGGGCTGCCTCAGCACCTGGGCCACATCCACTCCCACCCATTCCCAGCTCCCTGCAGCTCCTGCCCCTGCTACCCCAGGGACCAAATTCCTCATCCAGCCCTGCTGAGCCCCTTCTCTCCCTCCTCCTCCTCCAGGCCATGGCTGGGAGCTTCACTCACCTCCTGGTGCTCCTGAGCATCTTCCAGTGTGTGGTGAGAGTGGGTGACAAGAGAGAAGAGGCCACTCAAGAGCTCCTGCACCAGCATGAGGAGCAGCAGAGGCAGCAGATGGCTTGGCTGCTCGAGGAGGTGGAGGAGATGGAGTGGAGGAGCCAGCTGCTGGACGAGATGGAGCAGAGCAGCCAGGACAGCGTGCTGCTCTCTGCCTGCCAGCACTGGTGGTTCTGGGCCTTGGCTGATGTCCTCCTGATGGTTTTCGCCTTCTTCTGGCTGCCCAGGCAGAGGAGCTCTGCATCTGACAGCTCAGACACCGAGGAACCTCCGAAAGAGCCAAAGAGCAGAAGGAGCAGGGGAAGGAAGAACAGGATGCGTGGCAGCACCACTGACCACCTGGATCCCATCAGGTCATCCCATCAGCATCCAGACTCCATGGACACGCAGAACTTGCTGAAGAAGCA
>NW_020959535.1:0-2096 GCF_003031625.1 Empidonax traillii
CAGTATTTAACTCTTTGAGCTCCTCTGATCTTCTGAAATATATTTCTGATTTATATGTGTTAATATCTCCCAGCACAGCTGTCTAATTCTGTCTTTATTATTATAATAATATATTATATATATTTATATATTATTATAAAATCTCCCCCTCTCCACCCCTGCCCCTGTTCCAGGCCGTTCCCCTCCTCTTCCCACCTCATTCCCAACAGCTCCTTATCCTCCCAGCATTTGGAAAAAAAAAAAAAAAAAGACTTGCAGGAGGCCATTAAGCTTTTATCTGCAATCCCACTCAGCCCCATCACTCCAGCAGTTCCCTCACTTCCCAAATGGGACCTCCCTGACATCCAGATCAAACCACAGAATCCCTCTTGGTGAGATAACTCCTCTTCCTGCTGCTCCAAGGCTTTGGAGTCCCTGGAAACGCCGGGATCCTGCCCCTTCTCCTCCCCTTCATCCATCCACACTCACTCAGGGGTATCTCCCACTGTCAGCTGGATCTCGGGGCTCTGTCCCAGGACTCCACAGGGTCCTTGCACTGGGAATTGCAGCTGGCACTGGGAAAAGCCCTGGCAAACAGCAGCATCCCAGGGCAGGGGCTTCTCCTGCAAATCTGAGGGGTTTTCCAAAGAGCTTCAGCAGCAGAAAGAGGCAAATCACAGGAAACTCCCCCAAATCAGCACAGAAATCAAGGAAGGAAATTGCTCCCCTCGCCAGCTCGGGATGAAAAGGCCTGGAAATGGGAATAATGAGTATGGAGGGAGTGCTTGGACAACTCTCTCAGGCACGTGGTGGGATGGTTGGGGCTGTCCTGTGCAGGGCCAGGAGCTGCAATCCAGGATCCCTTTGGATCCAACGAAACAACTCAGGACATTCTGGGAGGGCATTTATTTTATTCCTTTATTCCCCTGCATTATAGGTTGGGAAATGATAAACTGGAATAAAAAGATCCCCCTGGAAGGAAGGGAATTGCCTGTGGGAAGAGGAGCCCTTCTGCTGGGTCTGGAGCCTGGAATAGCTGTGGATGGACAATGGGATGAGTCCCTGCAGGTTCAGCCTAAGCTGGGCAGGGGAAGGGGCTCTGCCTTGGGAAAACTGCTCCCCCAAATCCAGCAGGGACCCTTTGGAACACCCCCACCCCCAGCAACACCTTTCCCAACTCCTAATTCGCTCTCCAGAATCCCAATTTAGGGGTTGGCGAGTCACAATAAAACCCTTGGGCTCCAATTCCTCCATAAATCTTCCCAAATCCCCTTTCTCTGAATGACTGAAGCTGCTGAGTCTTTCCAAGCATACAGGGGGATATTTTCCAAGCCAGCAGGTTAAAGGAGGAGGGTTGGAAAAGGGCAGGATAAAGCAGAGTTTGGGACACGTTTGCACAACCTGCTCCGGGCTTTGGGCTGCTGTAACCAAACACCCTCCTATAAAATCAACAAAGTCCTCAGGGGATTGCAAGGAAATCTATTGTTTCCCTTTTTAAGGTTTTAAAAAAAACCAAAAACATGCCCAGGCTTTTCAGCTGAGGGAAAATGCTGGGTTTGGGCAAAGTTTTTTGGGAATGAAAGAGTTGACCAGTGCTCGTTCCACCAGCAAAAGGAGTCTGGAGTCAGCAGAGCTATGGGAGGTCACCATATGTTGAGATATATTGATATATTCCAGACAGAAACTCTGGAAGAACAACTGTAAATAAAGGAGATCCTCAGGAAAAAAATCTGTTATGACACTAGTGGGTTTTCTTGGATTTGGGAAGGGTTTTGATCCCAAAACTCCCATCCCTCTCCTGGTCCTAAAAGCAAGGGGGGTGATTTGGCAGGGGGAGGTTGAGGGATCCCTGGGGAAGGATCCGAGGGAGAAGCCGAGAGCCAAAAACTCCGCCGGGAGCCAAGACACGAGGGAAGGGCGTAGACTCTGCCGGGGCTCTCCAATCAGCCCCGGGAGGCTTGGCTGCCTCCAGGATAAATCCAGGGCCGGGAGGGTGGGAAGTTCTGGGCAGGGACGGCAGGAGGAGGAGGAGGAAGAGGAGGATGAGCGCAGGGGCGCTCCAGGGAAGGAGGCAGAGCTCACCCAGCAGCGCCCCGGTAGAGATGAACCGGACCCCC
>NW_020959535.1:8393-9730 GCF_003031625.1 Empidonax traillii
TATCCACTTACCCGCTCCTTGGAACAACAAAAAAGCTCTTTATGGCCTCAAAGGCGGGCACAAACACCCCCCTGAGAGCACCTCCCGCAGGATTCCCACATCCAGAGCCTTGGGATGCTGCTCAAATCGATGATGTTTGCACTAAATCCACCAGACAACAGCCCTGAGCATCCCCTGGAGGGGGATCCCGTGTCCTTTGCACAGGCAGGGATGGGAATGTTACACTGGGAAGGACTCGCCTGGGCTGGGAAAAACGAGGTGCAAACTCTGAAAATGAGGTAGAAACCGAAAATCAGATGTAAACTGAATTTCTTGGACGCTTCTTTGGGAAAATGCTTGTGTCAGAGCCCTTTTTTTTTTAATCTCTTTCCTCTGCTGATGGTTTCCAAGCAGTCAAATATCCTCCTCATGCTCCAGATCCCAACTGCTCCCCCCCAAAACTTCGCTGTTGCAGTGCAAATAGTTGCTATTTTTGTATGTATTTTTTTTTAACACTGTTTTATCTGATGCTGTTTTATTACCCTTTGGAATAAAGAGAGCAGAATGTTTGCTCAGAAACCTCGGTGTGTTTTTATCTCTGTGGGTTTTTATCTTGGGTTTTGGGGTTCCCCCCCCCCGCCCCCCCAGCACCATCTCAGGTGGTTCTGCAGGTGGAAAACCATCATCCATCCCTAATTTGAGGTCCTCAACCCCCAAATCCTGCCCCATCCCTCATCCAGGGCCCTCTGATCCCATTCCAGTCCTACTCCAATCCTATTTCCCACCCCTTGGGTGAGTATTTCCCAAAAAGGAAGAGCTTAGAAGTGAAGTATTTTCTTCATCACCCCCCAAATTGATTGAAGGGCCACAATTTAAGCAGAAATCCCAGTGGCCCCCTGGGTTTTGCAGCACAAGGACCGGTCCCAGTTGTTCCTGTCCCTGCCTCCCAGTCCTGAAACCCCAGTCAGGGCCACTGGGGCTCTTTGGGATCATAAAAAGGGGAATTTATTCTGGGAGCTGCTCCTGGCAGCTCTTCCCAAGTGGAAAGGGAGCTGCAATCGCTGCCACCATTCCCAGCTTAATTTATTACCATTAATACATATAATAGATATTTTATATATATATATATCCCTTTTTATATTATAAATTATCGGTATGCTTATTTAATTATTAATAACGTATCATTAATATAATTATTATAATTTAGAGTGAATTATTGTTAATATGATAACTAATATAGGTTTATGACATGTTATTATAATAAACAAGTTTAAAAGAATTAAAAAAAAAAAAAAAACCCAAAGCAGGTATCAAATGGCAACATGAGGGTTTTGCATCCCAAAATTCCCAACGCCAAG
>NW_020959536.1:0-1439 GCF_003031625.1 Empidonax traillii
AAATATAATTTTTCTATGACAGGGAATGATTTCTACAGAGCCTTGGGATGCAAAAGGGTCAGGGTGCAAAGGATTTGGACACAAAGTAAAGGGGGCAAAAGAGATTAGTAGCACTTCATCATTGACCAACTTTCAACATTTTCAACATTCCCTTTTAACAGGGATTCAGTAGCATTTACTACAATTGAACAGGGACTGAATTATAGATTCCCAGTAACAACACTCACACCACAGTCAGTTCACACCCACAGCCAGGCAGAGATGTGTGGACACATCAGGATCTGGGGTTTGGCTTCTGACTTCTTCAGCAACTTCTTCAATTTCCTCTCAGTACCTCAGGATGATGGACTTGTCTCTAAACACACTGTGGGGCTCATTAAAATACAGAATAACAAATTATTTTTTTTTAATGTTCTTAATGTCTTCAACAACTAATTGGAGTTGTTTTCTAGTTTAGCTGAGGAGGAAAATGTCAAAAGCTGTTCCCAAATAATAGCTTTTTTTTTAATAAAAGGGAATGATTTCCACAGAGCCTTGGGATGCAAGAGGGTCAGGGTGCAAAGGGTTTGGATCCAAAGAAAAGCGGGCAAAAG
This sequence comes from Empidonax traillii, assembly GCF_003031625.1. Taxonomy (NCBI): domain Eukaryota; kingdom Metazoa; phylum Chordata; class Aves; order Passeriformes; family Tyrannidae; genus Empidonax; species Empidonax traillii. The sequence continues at coordinate 594 of NW_020959536.1, forward strand.
AGATTAGTAGCATTTAATCATTGACCAGCTTAACAGTTATCAAGGGATTCAGTAGCATTTACTACAAGTAAAAAGAGACTGAAGCCACTAATATTAAGACAGTCTCAGAAATAAGAGGTTAAAACAAAATTGTAAAAGAAATTTCATAACCCTAGCATTAGGAAACCAGGAACCATAGAAGGAGTGGTAAATTGGCTGAAGATTAGGGTATATACTGATTAGGTAGAGCATTCCTCAAAAGATAGCAACATTCTTCAAAGAGATTACAACTCAGCAAATCCTAGAATGAGCCAAAAGGACAACTTGACTCTATTATGCCTGCCAAAACTACCTTAAAAGGAAAAGGTATGAAGAAAGTTCAAAAGTGTACAGCGATGAAGAGCAAACGACCACTGCCCATGATGAAGATTACAGGAACTCCCACCTCTAAACCTCCCCAAATTGAAGACTCCGCCTATATATGAATATTACAAGTAGATGTTGCAATGTGATGAATATGCATGTAAAGATGTTGTAACCCACATTCAAAACTGTATAAATAGGTTACACTGATTGTACACGACAGAGTCTTTTGTCCAGGGCTACCTGGGACTCTCCAACGCGTTGCAAATAAAATACCTCCTGCTTAGAGCATGAAACTTTGTCTCTAAGTAGTCCTTTATGCTCGATTGGGGCAAAAATTCGGCATCATTCTGGCGAGCCAGGCAGGAGAGACAGGGTCCCCCGAGGCTGTGGTCCTGGGGGCCAGGGACTCTCTCTGGGCCCTCCCGACGGATTTTTGTCGGTAAAGAGACTCCCGGACCCCTCGGACCTACACGCGACGGTGGACAAGATCTCCTGCTTCAA
>NW_020959536.1:7428-9741 GCF_003031625.1 Empidonax traillii
GACTTCTGCCCAAAAGGCAGAACTGATAGCTCTTACCCGGGCCCTGGAACTAGCAGAAGGCATGCAGATTAACATTTGGACTGATTCTAAATATGCCTTCTCCATTGTACATGCTCATGGAGCAATCTGGAAAGAAAGGGGACTACTAACTGCCCAAGGGAAGACAGTCAAATACGCGGAAGAAATTCTACGATTGTTAGAAGCAGTCCAACTCCCAGAACAAGTGGCCATAATGCATTGTAAGGGGCACCTGAAAGGCAACACAGTTCCAGAAATAGGGAATAGAAAAGCAGACGCAGAAGCTAAGTTAGCTGCCGCAAGAACCGAAGAAGTAAACATAACAGCTTTAATACCAGGAGAGATAGATACAAATTTTCAACCAAATTACCAAGAATCAGATCAGAGGTGGATTAAAAAGAACAAGGGCAAGTTGTTAGACAATGGATGGGGGCAATTAGAATCAGGACAACTAATAATACCAGGAAACTTAATGTGGCAATTTGTAAAGACAGAACATGAAAAAGCCCATTGGGCCTTAGAGCCACTTTATCAGTATTTACAAACTCGAATAGCAGGACCGAAACTCTTTACCACAGTAAAGTATGTTACATCCCAATGCGAGCGGTGCCTGAAGAACAACCCAAATACAGGAACTAAGGTACATCAAGGAGCCATAAATCGAGGTAAATTCCCAGGTGAAGTATGGCAAATTGACTTCTCTGAACTCCCGAGGAAAGGAGGGTTTCGATATTTACTAGTATTAACTGACACGTTTTCTGGGTGGCCTGAAGCATTCCCTTGCAGAACAAATAAAGAAAGAGAAGTAACTAAAGTCTTACTAAATGAAATAATACCACGGTTTGGGGTACCGAGAAGTATATCTTCAGACAGAGGTACACATTTCTGTGCAAAAGTGGTAAGAACAATAAGCAAAGCATTACAAATCAAGTGGCAATTACATACGCCTTACCGGCCCCAGGCTAGTGGGCAAGTGGAAAAGATGAATCATCTTATTAAACAAATTGCTAAAATATGCCAAGAAACTAATTTACAGTGGTACCAAGCTTTGCCTATTGCTCTGCTTAGACTGAGAGTCAAACCCAGATCAAAAGAAAAGTTAAGTCCGTTTGAAATTCTGTATGGGCGACCGTATGCTATGCAAGTTGTAAATGAGGATGCTGTGGACCAAATAAGTAACCAGTACATTTATGATTATGTAATTACAATAGGGAAACATTTCGATAAGAATACTGCAGTGGTGCTAAAACACCAACCCAAACAGCCTGATTGTAAGCTACATCCATTCAACCCCGGTGATTGGATATATGTTCAGAATCTTTTAGGAAAACCGCTGCAGGAACAGTGAGAAGGACCGTATCAAGTGCTGCTGACCACCTTCATGGCGATCCGAATCAAAGAATGACCTACTTGGATCCACTACTCCCGAGTCAAGAGGGCTCCAGAGATGTAATTTTACTGAAATAATGGGTTGTGATTTTAATTATACTGTTCCTATCACCACTAGACAACTGATTAAAGCTCAATATAGTTTATACCATGATGTACCAAAATTGCAGATAGGAATGGAAATCGATCTTTTTAAAGCAATGCTTAGGCATCCTAATATAGAGAAACTAGTCCAAGAAGTAAACAAAAAGGACTCAAAGAATGATTTGGCAAGTTAAACACGATTCCACCAGTATAACAAATGTCCTCACTAAGATAGAACAAACAGGACAGCATCACTGGTGGGATATCTTTACAGGACAATCCCCTTCAGCAACAAAAGTATTTGACTACTTAATACACCCAATGCTAATTATAGCAATAACCATGCTTTTGTTATCTCTTATGAATATGTGACTGTGGTACAAGTTAAACTCTATAATCAAGAAGTAATCAAGAAGACCCATATACTATGGGCAATGATGCACACTCACACTTCCCTAGAACTTGACGAAAGATTTCGTAAGTTATAAGAGAAGGGGGGAAATGAAGCCACTAATATTAAGACAGTCTCTGAGAAACAAGAGGTTAAAACGAAATTGTAAAAGAAATTTCATAACCCTAGCATTAGGAAACCAGGAATCATAGAAGGAGTGGTAAATTGGCTGCAAATTAGGACATATACTGACTAGATAGAGCATTCCTCAAAAGATAGCAGCATTCTTCAAAGAGATTACAACTCAGCAAATCCTAGATTGAGCCAAAAGGACAACTTGACTCTATTATGCCTGCCAAAACTACCTTAAAAGGAGAAGGTATGAAGAAAGTTCAAGAGTTTACAAGCGAGGAAGACCTACCAGTCGACCA
>NW_020959536.1:16585-18477 GCF_003031625.1 Empidonax traillii
CCCCGGCTGGACGGACACACTGGGAATGAGAGGCTGGGAAGCAGAGCCGGGAAAGGGCCCTGGGGGTGCTGGTGGGTGCCAGTTGTCCCTGAGTCAGCAGTGCCCTGGCAGCCAGGAGGGACATCCCTGTGCTGGGGGCAGCAGGGAGGGGATTGTCCCGCTCTGCTCTGCCCTGGGGTGGCCTCACCTGTAAGATTGGGGCAGTTTGGGGGGAGGACACAATGGAAGGGAGAGATTGAGCCATTGGAGAGTGTCCAAAGGAGGGCAATGAAGAAGGGCCTGGAGGGGAAGGCTTGTGAGGACACTGAGGGCACTTGGTGTGTCCAGTTGGAGAAGAGGAGACTGAGGGGAGACCTCACTGCAGTCACAACTTCCTGGGCAGGGGCAGAGGAGGGGCAGGCCCTTAGCTCTGCTCTGGGGGGACCAGGGAAAAGACTGAGGGAATGGCTGGAGTTGTGTCAGGGCAGGGTTAGGCTGCATCTTGGAAAAAAGTTCTTCCCCCAGAGGGTGGTTGGCACTGAACAGGCTCCCCAGGACAGTGGGCACAGCACCAAGGCTGACAGAGCTCAACAAGTGTTTGGATGTTCCTCTCAGGCTCCTGGTGTGAGCCTTGGGGATGGTCCTGTGCAGCGCTAAGTATTGGACTGGATGATCCTTGGGGTCCCTTCCAACTCAGCATATGCTGTCATTCTGTGATTATCAACCCTGTGTTCAGCACAAATCCAAAACACAGCCCTGCACTGGCCACAGGGAAGAAATTTAACTGGACTCCCCCTGAAACCAGCACAGCCATTATGGGCTCTCACAGAAACATCCCACAGTCCATTTGCCACATGGAACCAGTGACTCTGAGTTCCTGCTGCCCCAGCCCCAGGGATGGTTTTCTTTGTCTGCTCATTCCTCCACACTCTCTTCTCAGTGATGGCATCTTAGCCAGACAAGCCCCTTGGGAATAAATTACTTGTAAGTCTTCAATTCTTCTGTGGTTAATTAGACATATCTCAGAAGTGCATTCAAAGTGAATATTGTATTGTATTGTATTGATAAAACCATGAGAAAAGATGTCTTTTTTGTGCCCTGCTTACTTTTTTCCTGTGGTTACATTGATATCAGCAATCCCCAGCCCAAGCACCTCCTAATTCAGTCTGAATAGTTACAAAAATGTGAATTTTCTGATACATACAGGTTTGCTGTACAGTGTGTATCTTATCGTCTTATGGTGACATGCTGTGGATTTGTGTGTCAATACGGGTTTGGAGTGAAGGCCAAATGTTTTGTGGTCTGAGGGTGACATCTCGTGGGTTTTTGAGGTAGTACGGGTTAGTTGTGAGTTTTGTGAAGTTTAGGAGGTTTGATCAAGAAGTAGTGTTTGAATTTGAAGAGTAGATATTACTTGGCAATATAATACTTGTGATTGTTAGTATATTACAGATTTAACCGTTTAACTTCATAATGGGAGGTAAAATGAGTAAAGTAATAAATACTAAAACTCCTGTGGGGTGTAAAATAAAACATTGGAGAGAACTGGGAGGGATTCCCGGAGGGAACCAAAGTAAAAAGACCTTTTTGAAATAGTGCCAAAATTGGAGGCCACTGTACATATTAGATGATGGTAAAAAAATTGCCTTTATTACAACACAGTCTTTCAGCTTCTGTTGTTCCTTTGCAGGGAGCAGACATGGGATGAGCTGATGTGTGCAGACATGTTTTTCACTTGAAGGAATAAACCTGAGTGGCTGAAAAGCTGTGATATTAATAGAACCCCCCAGGACCCCCCTGTGCCTGTGGCAAAGGTCAGAGGGGTCCCAAGTTGGGAAAGAGAGAGAGTGCTGAGGAAAGTATCCCAGACCCTCCCAAACTGCAGCCTCATTGTAGAGCACCAGAGCCAGCTG
>NW_020959536.1:24818-26304 GCF_003031625.1 Empidonax traillii
GTGAGCTTGGGGTTTACAATCGGCAGATAGGGGCAGGTTCAACAGTAATCAAAACTGCATATTATATACAAAACAGGGTATTTCTCTAAGAACATTGTTTCTTAATTGAATAAACTTAACACTTTTAAACCATTAAAAGGTGGAGGTGGAAACTCATCTGTTGTCCAGTAGCTTAGCTGCATTTCAAAGTTATCTTTTTCTCAGTTCTCTTTTTCTTCAGAGGTTTTTCTTCCACCATGAATATATTTCTTGTGGGGAATTTCCAACACTGTTCCATTGCCCAGCCCTTGGAGCCTCCTTGGGCAGCCCTGGAGCTGCTGTCAGTCCAAAGCAGCCCGGGAGCACTGCCCCATCCCACAGCCTGGAGCCCCTAACCCAGCCCCATACTGGCTCCAGCACACCAGCAGCTCTGCCCCTCACCCTCCTGGAGCCCCAGAGTGGCCAGTGGGCCACAAGTCCCCCCTGGGCGGTGGGCACAGGGGGCAGAGCAAATCAAACCCCGCATGGTCGGACCCTCCATGTGGGCACGGGGAAGCTGCACTGGCACCAGACTGCGGGTGGGAGCTGCACTTCTCTCTCTTTCCTTACTTCTTCCTATTCTCTCAATCTCCCATAATATTGTAGGAAACTTAAAACTGGATGGGTTGGGTTTTTGTTGACTTGTCTGGGTTGGCCTGTGCTCAGTCAATGCTTTGGGGAATGCTCTATTCTGGTGGAATGTTGCCCTTTCACCTTTTGCCAAGCTCCCTTCTTTTCTAAAGTTTACCAGTAAAAGTGTGTTTTTTGACCTCCTGAGAGGTCAAAACTGTGTTGCATCTTTTCCACTGTGCTCCCTCAAGGTACTTAGAGAACTGAAGTCCATTTTCAAATATCTGGAGGGTGGATATTTTTGATGCCTTGTCTATTTTTTAAAGGAAAACCCCTTTGAGGAGCTCAAAACTCAAACCTGGAATCTTACAGTCACCATCCCTGGAAGTGTTCAGAAAACACTGAGCTGTGGCACTTGGGGACACGGTTCAATGATGAAGATGCCAGTGTTGGGTTAATGGTTGCACTCCATGATCTCAGAGATGTTTTCCATCCTTAACAATTCTGTGATTCCGTGGTGACTCAACCACTTTTCTGGATATTCTGTTCCAATATTTGATAACCCTCAGTCATTTTTCTGATGTGGCAGCCAAGGAAAGTCATGGAATGAAGGAGCCATTGTGACCCTGCAGGGCCTCCTGAAACCTTGTCTGTTGGGAAACACAAAGGGATGTGTGGGGGTGTTTCAGTGACAACCAGGAGACTTTTGGAGAGGGACCTTTACACACCCAGATCTTGATGTGTCCACACATCTCTGCCTGGGTGTGGGTGTGAATTGACTGTGGTGTGAGTGTTGTTATTGTGAATCTATAATTCAATCACTGTTTAAATTATAGCAAATGCTATTGAATCATTTGATAACTGTTAAACTGGTCAATATTTAAGTCGTACTAACCTC
>NW_020959537.1:0-1700 GCF_003031625.1 Empidonax traillii
TGCCAGGCAGCGTTTCCCAAAGCTGGAGGAAGCCTGAAAAGGAAGGAAAGTTCCCCAACCCCAGCCAGGCTTTTCTCAGCAGCTGAGCTGCTGCCCAGAGCCTTTGGCTCCCTGCACTCAGGGCCTCCAAGGAGCTGCTGCAGAGTCCCTGGGGAGGCTCTGGCAGGAGGGGCCCTCAGGGGGCTCCTTAAGGCTTCAAGGGCCTGCAGGATTTTCAGAGCAATTTGGGGTTTGCTTTTGGTTTTGCATCTCTGAGAGGTTTGTGCAGCCATGGCCTCCAATTATCTGCTGTAACGAGTCCCTTGAGAGCCCCAGACAGTGACAACCCTCAGTGGGTCATTAATGCTTCCAGGCACTCAGGGTTTATTAAGGTACTTTTTTTGACACTGAAGCTGTGAGAGGTTTGTTCAGGAATGGCCTCCAATTATCTGCTTTAATTAGTCCCTGGAGAGAATGTCAGTTGTGACAGTCACTGTGGCTCATTAATGTTTTAAAGCACTCAAGGTTTATTAAGACACTTCTTTTTGAAACTGAGTCTTTGAGAGGTTTGTTCAGTCCTGGCCTCCAATTATCTGCTCTAAGGAGTCCCTTGAGAACCTTTGTCAGGAATGGTCCTCAGAGGGGCTTGTTAAAGCTTCAAGGTGGTACAGGTTTGTTAAGGTACTTTGCCTTTGAGTTTTGAAGAGGTTTGTGCAATAATTGATTCCAATTCTCTGCTTTAACTAGTCCCTGGAGAGACTTTGTCAGCAGTGACACTCAGTGGAGCTCATTAATGCTTCAAGGTACTCAAGGGTTTTGAAGGAACTTTTCCTTTTGAAAGTGAGTCTTTGAGAGGTTTGTTCAATCATGGCCTCCAATTCTCTCCTTCACCGAGTCCATGAGGAGCCTGTTTTGGGAATGGCCCTCAGGGGGACCCATTAATGCTTCCAGATACTTTGGGTTTTCCTTTTGACTTTCCCTTATAGACAGGTTTGTACAATCTCCCCTCAGTACCTGAGGTTCAAGGACTCAGCACCAAAAGCCCCCCGGGGCTCCCTCAGATAAAGCAAGTCCTGACAAACCATGGCCCTTCCTGTGATTTCCCTCTAGTCTGGACAGGAAATTAGGAATGTTGTCTCATGGAATCAGGGGACCATTGGGACACTGCCCAGAGCCTTTGTCTGCCTGCACTCCTGGCCTGCAAGGATCTGCTCTCAGGAGTCCCTGGGGAGGCTTTGTCAGTGCCTGCCCTCAGTGGGGCCCAGCAATGCTTCAAGGCACTGGGAGTTTGCCTTCTGACTTCTTGAGCAGCTTCTTCAATCTTCTCTCAGTACCTCAGGATGATGGACTTGTCTCTAAACACACTGTGGGGCTCATCAAAATACAGAAAAACAAATTAATTTTTTTTCTTTAATTGTCTTCATGTCTTCAAGTCTTCAACAACTAATTGGAGTTAATTTTACTTTAGCTGAGGAGGAAAATTTTTAAGTGGAAGTCACAAAAATATAATTTTCTATGAAAGGGAGTGATTTCCACAGAGCCTTGGGGTGCAAGAGGGTCAGGGTGGAAAGGATTTGAACAGAAAGATAAGGGGGCAAAAGAGATTAGTAGCATTTAATCATTGACCAACTTAACAGTTAGTTAGCAAGTGATTCAATATAATTTGTGCAATTGAACTGTGACTGAATTATAGATTCCCAATAACAACACTCACACCACAG
>NW_020959537.1:3412-5260 GCF_003031625.1 Empidonax traillii
AAGTGTGTGCCGGTCCATTATCTGTTTTTATTGTTGGGGGATGCCAAGGACTGATATTGCAGATAGAAGGTGTTTTTTGACATCTTGGGCCTTCTCTCCTGCATGTGCTGCTGCTGCAATGGCACCAGAACACGTGTCAATGGACACATGGATGTATTTTTATTTTCCAAATGGTGAATAATGCCTTATACTCAACTGCCAGGTGTCAAGTGGGTTAATTCCACAAGGTTTTACCCCCTAGGATGGTAGAGGAGTGAGTCTCTGGAAGTCAGGGCACACAGAAATAATTGCTCTGGCTTGAGATAGTGTAAGGTGGAATGTTTTTTTTGAGGGATTTTGCATTTTGGTGCAAAAATCTGTGGGGCAGCTTTGCTTTTTCGAAATTGATTGGAACTACTGCAGTTTGGGCAAGGTGCCCTGTATCAGCTATTTGATCTTCCTCACGATTTCCTGCTGGGATGGGCCCTGAGACAGAAGTGTGAGAACGAATGTGGATTACGTGGAATTTGTGTTTATGATGACTAATTTCATACAGGAATGATTTGAACATGTGAGATAATATTAATTGGGAGATATCTTTTATGGATGAATTCTCAATTCGTCTGACTGCTCCAATGACAGAGGCTGAATGGGAAACAATGTTTAAAGGCTCAGGAAATAGTGTAAATGCAGGTATGACTGCAGAGAGCTCTGCTATCTGAGAGGAACCTCTTCCCTTGTGCGTGTCATATTCCCATTTTCCTGCTCTGAGCCAGGTGACTGCTGCCTTAGACGTTCTGCCAGAACCATCTGTGAGCACAGTTCTAGCACTTGTTAGTGGAACAGGAGAATAGTTGTGTGTTAGCTCTGGCTGAGTAAGGGCCAGTAGATGCAAAAAAGGAATAGATGGAAGGTGAACTGAAAATTGACCCCTGTAATCAGCAATGGCTAACTGAAAATCAATGCTATGAACCTGCAGTTGAGTTAGTTGAACAGTAGACAGAGGAACATACATAACATCTGGATCTGTCCCCAAGAGTTCCCAAAGCCACAATCTGCTTTTGTGGCAGACTTTGGAGAGCATCGCAAAATATGTAGTAATGCGTTTGGAAAACTGGAAGCTTAAAAAACCCATTCCCATAACAGAAAATCTTTGCCTTTTACATCTAATTGTCCTATTACAACATAAGGTTTTGATACCTTTAAAAATTACTAAAACAACAGCTAACCCACACGCTTCCCTTTTACTCTGACAGGAACTCAGTCTTTGATTTATTTCCTTTAATACTGCCAGGGCTGCTGGTGTTAAGCATGGAGGGCAGGTTAAGTCTGCCTCCCCTTCCAGGAGCTGAAAGAGCGGTTTCAGGGGGTCTGTTGTTACACCTAACAGAGGCCTAACCCAACTGATTAAGCCCAGTAGCAACTGCAAATTATTTAAGATGTGGATGTCAGTGGGTAAAGTAACAGTCTGGGGCTGAATAGTGGTGTTCTTAATTTGAAATCCAAGATATTTCCATGGAACTGTCACTTGTTCTTTCCCCGGTGCAATTTCAGACCATGTGTCAATAGTGCAGTTTTCACAGACAAATGCACTTGCAGGAGTTGTCCCTCGGATTGTGCTGCCAGCAAGAGATCGTCCCTAGAGTGAGATACGATGGTATCGGGACACTGTCGATGGGTTGGTGATAACACGTCTGAAACAACTCTTTGGCAAATGGAGGGGCTGTTCCTCCTTCCTGGTGGGAGGACTGTCCAGTGATAGCACTGAGATGGTTCTGCTGCCTTGATGGAAGGCACTGTAAACGTGAACCTACGTGAGCCTTTAGGGTTTAATGCAATGTTAAAGAAAGGATCTTTTCTATCAATAAG
>NW_020959537.1:5281-7750 GCF_003031625.1 Empidonax traillii
AATTACCTCACTTGACATCTGGCAGTCGGGCATAAGGCATTATTCACCATTTGGAAAATTAAAATACATCCATGTGTCCATTGACACATGTTCTGGTGCCAATGCAGCAGCAGCACATGCAGGAGAGAAGGTCCAAGATGTCCAAAAACACCTTCTATCTGCAATATCAGTCCTTGGCATTGCGAAAACCATAAAAACAGATAACGGACCGGCATACACTTCTCACTCTTTAAAAGAGTTTTTCGACATGTGGGGCATCTCCCATGTCACAGGGATCCCCCACTGCCCCACTGGTCAAGCAGTGCTAGAGCGTGCTCATCAAACACTCAAGAATATGTTAACCAAACAACAAAACACCACAATTGGACTTAGATGGTGAGTGTGGGCATGGTTGGGGTTTGGTCGATGTGCTGCTCAAGTCATTCTTTGATTTGGGTTTCCTTTCTTGGAGCTGATGAAGGGAAGAACCCAGGGACTGCAGGAACCCCTGAGCCAGCCCAAGGGACGTGCTTTTGGAAGGTGAATGGACAGGCCCAGCTCTCTGTATGATAAGTGGAGGGCTCTGAGCCAGAGAGGGGATGAGACCGGGTACAGGCTTGGGAATCACCAGGAGGGCTTTTGAAATGAGTGTAGGGAAGGGGATGTCTAAGAACAAGTCCCTTAGGAGAGGGAAGTGGAGAGGCTGAGCTTTGACCCCAGCACTGGGGTGTGCAAGGCAGAGCAGAGAATCTCCCCATGTAAGATTCTTGTGGGTCTGTCTTTGCAGTTCTGACAGGCACTGCTTGTCACAATCTATCCTCTCCATTCCAGAACAGGCCTTGGCAAGCAAAGTACCAACAACCCACACCAGCACAGTCAGACCCACCCATGTGCTTTGAGCTCTTTTGTGATGTCACAGCCTATCCTGTCCATTCTGGAATAGCCTGTGGATACCAAAAACCAAGCCCTCACTGTGTGACAGTTCAACCCTATCTGTGTGCCAAAGGTTCCTTTGTGATGTCACAGCCCATCCTCTCCATTCCAGAATAGCCCCTGGCAACCAAAAAGTCAACGCCCCAAAACCCCAAAGTGCAGCCACACCCATGTTTCCTGGGTACCTTTGTGATGTCACGGCCCATCCTCTCCATTCTGGAATAGCCCCTGGAAACCAAAGAACCAACGTTACAAAATGTCACAGTGCAGCCCCACCCATCTGCCATGGGACTCCTTGTGATGTCATGGCCTTTCCCCCAGGAAAGAAACCCTGTAACCTTTGGCTTTGAGGTTCAGTTGGTGGGGCACCTGGGCACTCCACGGGCAGCATGAGCTTTCTGTCCTGCCACCTTTTGTCTGGGAAGAATGTTTGACCATATTCAATTCTGGGAGTCTCACCAGCAAGTTCAGTGCAGGGATCCTGTCCCAGTTTAAAAGAGACAGAGGGGTTTTTCTGAGGATGAGTTATGAGAAAAGATTGAAACTCCTCCCCCTAAGCAATTAAAAATCTAAAATTAAGAGGCTCCGGTTGAAGAAAAACAAATTATGGAAAAGGAAAAATAACAGCCCTTTATTAAAAGGTATGTGTGTATTAGCAGAAACAATGAAAGAAAACAAGTAAAATAACCAAACAATGCTCTGATACCCACCAAAAATCCCCTTCAAAACAAACCAATAAACAAGCAAAGGACAACAAGTAAACAGTTCCGTTTGTGCCCTTTGGTGCAATTCTAACCACGGGCAACAGGGGGTGCCGTTGGGTCACTAAAGATGCAGAGCTTGTAGTGTCCTGTGCCAGTCACCAGGGGGCGCTGTTGGATCACTGGAGATGCAGAGCCTGCAGTTCTTTCTGCTGGCCAGCAGGGCGCGCTGTGGAATCACTGGTCATTGCCATGTGGGGGTAACACCCTCTGGGGTGTGTTGGAGAAACCAAAAATGGGTTTCCCTCCCCTTCCCCACACACATTGGGAAAAGGGGAGAGAGAGGGGGGAGGGAAAAAAAAAAAAAACAACAAACAAACAAAAAAAGAAAAGTCCTCGCCAATGGGAAAAAACCCTCACTCTGTTTGGCTGGTTGAATTGTGCTGTGTAATTTTCCTTCTCCCTTTGATGTGCACAAGGACCACTGCTAAAAAAAGAAATCAACGGGTATGGGGAAGGGGAAAAAAACCTTCCCAAAATAGTTCCTCTCGGATGAAAATCCAAACAGGATCCACAGCAGGCAACCAGGCTGAGAACAAAAAAAAACAGAACTGATATCTCCTCTGACCTTGTTCCTTGTTCCAGCCTCAGCAGAAAGCCAGAAGTCCTCCCCCCATTTCCCAGGGAACAAGGGGAAAAAAAAAAAAAAAAAAAAAAAAAAAAGAGCTCCTCACCCCTGTTCCCAAAGATGAGATCCCTGCTTCACTCACGGTACGCAAGCGCAGTAGGAAAAACTTTTATTCCCTTATCAGTTGCCCTCCCATAGTCATTTGTTATCTTTCTATTGGATCTGAGT
>NW_020959537.1:9091-10451 GCF_003031625.1 Empidonax traillii
GGGACTGAGGGGAGATTGTACAAACCTGTCCATAAGGGAAAGTCAGAAGGAAAACCCAAAGTATCTGGAAGCATTAATGGGTCCCCCTGAGGGCCATTCCCAAAACAGGCTCCTCATGGACTCAGTGGAGGAGAGAATTGGAGGCCATGACTGAACAAACCTCTCAAAGAGTCACTTTCAAAAGGAAAAGTTCCTTCAAAACCCTTGAGTACCTTGAAGCATTAATGAGCCCCACTGAGTGTCACTACTGACAAAGTCTTCCTAGGGAATAATTAAAGTAGATAATTGGAGGCCATGATTGCACAAACCTCTTCAAAACTCAAAGGCAAAGTACCTTAAACAACCTGTAGTACCTTGAAGCTTTAACAAGCCCCACTGGGGGCCATTCCTGACAAAGACTCTCCTTAGAGCAGATAATTGGAGGCCAGGACTGAACAAAAATCTCAAAGACTCAGTGACAAAAAGAAGTCTCTTAAAAAATTTGTTTTGAGTGCCTTGAAGCATCAATGAATCCCACTGAGTTTCACAACTGATAGAGAATCCCAAGGGACTCATTAAAGCAGATAATTGGAAGCCATAACTGAACAAACCTCTCAAAAACTCACTTTCAAAAGGAAGAGTTCCTTCAAAACCCTTGAGTACCTTGAAGCATTAATCAGCCCCACTGAGTGTCACTGCTGACAGAGTCTCTCCAGGGACTAATTAAAGCAGAGAATTGGAATCAATTATTGCACAAACCTCTTCAAAACTCAGAGTCAAAGGAAAAGGCAAAGTACCTTAACAAACCTGTGGTACCTTGAAGGTTTAACAAGCCCCTCTGAGGGCCATTCCTGACAAAGGCTCTCAAGGGACTCATTAGAGCAGATAATTGGAGGCCATGACTGAACAAACCTCTCAAAGACTCAGTGTCAAAAAGAAGTGTCTTGATAAACCTTGAGTGCCTTAAAACATTAATGAACTACAATGAGTGTCACAACTGACAGAGTCTCTCAGGGGACTCATTAAAGCAGATAATTGGAGGCCAGGACTGAACAAACCTCTCAGAGACTCAGGGTCAAAAAGAAGTGTTTTAATAAACCCTGAGTGCCTTGAAGCATAAATGACTCACTGAGGGTTGTCACTGTCTGGGGCTCTCAAGGGACTCGTTACAGCAGATAATTGGAGGCCATGACTGCACAAACCTCTCAGAGATGCAAAACCAAAAGCAAACCCCCAATTGCTCTGAAAATCCTGCAGGCCCTTGAAGCCTTAAGGAACCCCCCGAGGGCCCCTCCTGACAAAGCCTCCCCAGGGACTCTGCAGCAGCTCCTTGGAGGCCCTGAGTGCAGGGAGCCAAAGGCTCTGGGCAGCAGCTCAGCTG
>NW_020959537.1:11810-14992 GCF_003031625.1 Empidonax traillii
CCGGGCTGTGCCCCCCAGGCTGCCCCAAGCTGTCCTGCAGAGCAGGGTCCTGCAGCCCAGGGGCTGTGCCGGGGCAGCAAACCCAGGGCAGTTGGGAACAAGAGAGAGGGACAGAGCAGCTCCCCTCACTCTGCACTGAGCCCCAGACAATCCTCCTGCCTGGCAGGACCTGCTCTGTTCTCCCTGAGCCTATCAGAAGTGCTGAGGGGTTCTGACATCCAGGAACACTCCTCAGGAGAGATGAAGGGAGTGTGAAAAAGAAAAAAAACTTAGATTTCTTGAACAGCCTTCTGTTCTCTTTGTTCTTCTGGGAGTGCAGATGCTGACAAGCACTTTTGCACTGGGACCAGTTTCATCTGTCACAGCTGAACACCAGGACAGGCCCCTGTGCCCACCATGCCCATGAGCCCAGGGGTGCAGAGCAGGGCTGAGCCCTCACAGCCAGTGGGCACAGGGTCTGCTCCTCAAGGAAAATGTAGTGAGCCCCTACCAGGGCTCCAGCCATGGAGCTGAAGGAGAGACTCCTAGAGAAGGAGAAACACTGGAGCAGTGAGAGGGTGTTGGAAAGCAGCTTTGATTTTTCTCAGAATGTTCTGCCCTAACTTGTCACTGTCCTTTCCTCTTTCCACAGTTCCCCATATCCTGAGGCAGCAAATGCCCAACAGCAGCTCCATGGCCCAGTTCCTGCTGCTGGCATTCTCAGCCAGGCGGGAGCTGCAGCTGCTGCACTTCTGGCTCTTCCTGGGCATCTCCCTGGCTGCCCTCCTGGGCAACGGCCTCATCCTCAGCGCCGTCGCCTGCGACCAGCACCTGCACACCCCCAGGGACTTCTTCCTGCTGCACCTCTCCCTCACAGACCTGGGCTGCATCTGCACCACTGTGCCCAAAGCCATGCACAACTCCCTCTGGGGCACCACAACCATCTCCTACACAGGATGTGCTGCTCAGCTCTTTTTCTTTGTCTTCTTCATCTCCACAGAGTTTTCCCTCCTGACCATCATGTGCTACGACCGTTACGTTGCCATCTGCAAACCCCTGCACTATGGGACCCTCCTGGGCAGCAGAGCTTGTGCCCACATGGCAGCAGCTGCCTGGGCCTCTGGGTTTCTCCATGCTCTGCTGCACACAGCCAATACATTTTCCCTGCCCCTGTGCCAGGGCAATGCCCTGGGCCAGTTCTTCTGTGAAATCCCTCAGATCCTCAAGCTCTCCTGCTCACACTCCAGCATCAGGGAATTGGGACTTCTCTTGTTTTCCATCTTTTTAGCATTTGGTTGTTTCATTTTCATAGTTTTCTCCTATGTGCAGATCTTCAGGGCTGTGCTGAGGATCCCCTCTGAGCAGGGGCGGCACAAAGCCTTTTCCACGTGCCTCCCTCACCTGGCCGTGGTCTCCCTCTTTATCAGCACTGGCATGTTTTCCGATCTGAAGCCCCTCTCCAGCTCCTCCCCATCCCTGGATCTGGCCCTGTCAGTTCTGTACTCGGTGGTTCCTCCAGCACTGAACCCCCTCATCTACAGCCTGAGGAACCAGGAGCTCAGGGATGCCATAAGGAAAATGATGACTGGATGCTTTTGAGGAGCAATAAAGTGCCTGTGTTCTGGTGTATAACACTCAGAAGTGACTCCTTAATGGCCCAGCCTTCCTGCTAAGATTTTTTTGTACAGGTCATCGGGTTCTTCTTGCAAAAAATTTATGTGCAATGAATATTATTATGCATCTGCCTTTAATTTTTTGTGAAGACATTGAATTTGACCCAGAGATGTATAAATGATGAAATGTGCATTCTGTGTATTTATACAAATAAAGGACCCTGCAGTGCCTTCTTTCTCCAAGACCCTTCTTCTCAGCTGTTCCTAAAGGACAGCACACTGCAGGGCAGGGGGGATTTGCAAAGGGCAAGGGCACAAGAATCCCAGCACAGCAGCACTGCCAGGGAGCAGCAGAGCTTGGGCTTTGCAGAGCTGCTCTTTCCACTTCCACACTGGCCTTGTGAGCCCCTTTCTGGCTGCAAGGCCTGAGTGCTCTCTGAGCACAGTCCTGGGGGTGGGAGCCCTTGGAGCACAGGCAGGGACAGGCACTGGCAACTTGTGAAGCAGAGCTGGCCTCCCTGACAGCATCTCCAGGATGCTGTGGGATCTTCTGAGGCCACTGCATGGACTGGGTCACTTCTTCAGGGCTGTGCTGAGGATCCCCTCTGAGCAGGGACAGCACAAAGCCTTTTCCACGTGCCTCCCTCACCTGGCCGTGGTCTGTCTGTTCCTCAGCACCTCATTCTTTGCCTACCTGAAGCCCCCCTCCATCTCCTCCTCATCCCTGGATTAGGCCCTGTCAGTTCTGTATTCAGTGGTTTCCTCTAGAACTGAACCCTTTTATCTATAGCCTGAGGAACCAGGAAGTGAAAGATTGCTTTAGCAAAGTGGGAGCTTCATTTAAAGACAATTGTAAAGTCTGCCTTTTCTTCAATAAAACATTCTTAACGTAATTCATTGCAATTTAAGCATTTTTTCTCCTATATGTCCTTTTTTGTTCAGTACATTTTCTTAATTCTTTTTCTACTTTAATAATGTTATTCACTAATGAATGACATTGCTCATAGGATTTCTACATCAATATCTACGATTCTTCTGTAATTCTAAGACTTTCAAAAGGCTTGTTCTCTGTACATTTGAAGAAAATAAAGTTCCCTGCCCTGATATCTCTGTCCAAGTTTCTTCCTCAGCCCTTCTCTGGAGCTGCAGGGGCAGTGCCTGTGTGCAGAGCTGGAGGGAAGAGACTCCCAGCACAGCAGCACAGCCAGGGACAAGGGCACTTGCTCCTTCCACATCTGCTCTTTCCAGCTCCACGCTGTCCTTCCCAGCCCTGCTGTGGCTGCAAGGCCTGAGTGCTCCGGCAGCTTGGGCACAGTCCTGCTGCGTGTCCCTGCTGGCATCACAGGCAGGGACAGGCCCTGGGCACTGCTGGCACAGAGCTGGGCTCCACTCCAGCACTGCCATCAGCAAAGGGCATCTCCTGAGGGCAGCCAAGGAGGGCTTGGCTCTCCCTCCACAGTCCCTGTCAGCAATGTGCTCCAGGAATGCCCTGGCAAAGCAAATGCCAGTGCCCATTCAGAGTGGGAGTGTGCAGGGTGGGGGCACACAGCAGTGTCCTGGCACAGCCAGAGCTCCTGGCACAGCCCTGAG
>NW_020959538.1:0-9721 GCF_003031625.1 Empidonax traillii
CATGTCTTCAGTGATGCCAGAGCAGTGCTGAAGTTCCTGCTTATATCAGATTGATATCTACACTCTTTCCCCAGGGCATATTGATGACTGACTGCCAAAAACTATGCATGCCTGGGGAGAAAAGAGTATTTCCTCATGATCCCAGCTTTGTAGACATAACAATGCCCCATATTTAAAACTTGTTCTTCAGTGACACACTGTTGCAAGGTTTTAAAAGTTGAACTCTACCTGACAGAAGAAAGCAAAGTCACTAACAGGCTTTGAAGGTCAGAGAAAACACCTAATTGCAGATTAATGTAATTGTTTGCTGTAAAAATGCTATTGCAATTTTTTTTTGGTTTTGGTTTTTGTTTTGTTTGTTTGTTTGTTTGTTTGTTTTTTAAATTCTCAGAATGTCCCCCTTCTTTGGATTGAATCTACAATTATTTTAGGGTGTCAGTAATGAGAGCCTTTGTCCCAAAGTCTCTGTCCACTGTTGTTGGATTTCAAGTGCAACATTCAGCATGGAAGTACCAAGTGCAATAACAAGAATGGAAATACCGAGCACCACAGTCAATTATGAAACTTGGAGATGCTTCCATCTTTTGGTGGTAATCTGATGAGCAGCAGGGAGTGGGAAGTTTGCAAAGCAAGGTAACTATGGCTGAAAAAATAACAGTTTTGCTCACATCAGGAGAGAGATGGCATGAAGCATTGAGATAAATCTAGTACGTGAGAAATCTCATTCAAGCTATCAGGATCAGTAAATGTCCTTTCCCTGTTGCATTTCAAATCTTAGTTGAAACCTATTTTGGAATGTGCAGAATAAACCTAGAAAGCCATCAGTGTTAGTTGGAAAGGAGAAAAAAGATTTCTAAAACTGCATAGTAATTTTGTTTGTGCTAACTTCAACAGGTGCTATATTCCAAAGCAACTACTGTTATAGTGGTTATGATTGGTTAATCTGAGAGTATCTTGGAAGCCAAATGATTGCACTAGAGTGAGGTATTCAGAAAAATAAGCTTTGGACCTCTGGCTCTCTTCTATGCATGTTCCTTTTGGCTTTCTTCAAAGAAACAGTGTCACTCAGTAGAATTGCTAGTCATGAGGCAAATAGTAAAATCTTAGTCATTAAAAGCAGATGGAAATTCACCCATCATTTCTATACAGGCCTTGTCTGATTTTCTGGACAGTGAAAAGTCTCTGTGCCTCCATTGCTTTTCTTCTGCTCTTGTTTACTTATACCTAGCCACTAGTGGACTTCCAACAGTTTTCACATAGTTATTTTTTTGACATTAGCACATGTTGTTCGATACAAGGTATTTTTATGGTTAATATGAGGGATCACAAGACCCAGGATTCTGACTTCTGATGTGGTTGAAATTTGTGGACAAGACTGAGTTTCTGAGAAGTACACAATCAAGAAATATTCAACTGAAATGAGTGATTTATTAGAATACCAAACAAAATATTTTTGTTTTCCAGTGAGTGTATCTTGATGTAAAATTGTTATTGTAGGAGTTTTTCAAAGTTACGTAACTTGCCCAGAGTTTACTGAGGGGTTGAAAATAGTCATCTTCTCAGTCCTTATCACTTAACCAAAACATCAGTCCTTGTCTTTAATATACTCCTGAAGCAGGGAATGTGAACGATAAGTCACAGGACATATTTTGTGACTTACAGACATGTTGTAAAATCCTATTTAGTTGTAATCTATTTTTTCTGTTCAGTTTGTAACTCTTACCATTTTTATTAGCTCTGACCTCAAACTGGACTTATTTTGATGTACCTTTATTTAATTTACATTTAGACAAATTTAACTGACTAAATATAAATGTAAGGAGATTTTTGATTCTGATGTCATTGGCTTGCTTGAGAAAGAAGGGAGCATAAGTTGCTCTAGAAGTTCCTCTGAGGCATCCATCCATCCATCCATCCATCCATCCATCCATCCATCCATCCATCCATCCATCCTCCTCTGTGGAGATGTGGTGAACACAATTCTTGGGCTCTCATATCTTCATCCAAATAGAGTGAGGGACTAGAAATGATTACTCTATCTTTTGGAGTTCTCTGAATTGAGCTAAACTTTCGCTGCCAGATATGGCTGATCTCTTAATGTTCATAAAAATAATTAGGACTGTTTCCCCTTTGGAATGACCTTGTACAAAATGGCAAACATTTAAAAATATGCTGTGGGAAGACATCCCAGGTATCCTTATAAAACTCTGTCCAAAGTATTGTGGTTGTAAAGAGTACTGTGCTAATTCTATACACAATTGTATTTTACAGGAGTATAAAATCTAAAGTAATTGGCAAAAGACATCATTTCAGTTTAACTTTTGGAGATGGTTTTTTTGGGCAGGTGACCTTGGAGAACTGGAGCGGCATTTTATATTCAAGTTATTACAAACACTTGCTAGCTGTGAGATTCCACACATTGCATGAATCTTAAAAAATGGACATAAACTTAAGCATTTGATAAGAAAAGAGAATATTACTGCACAGTAAGTCTAGGAAATAGGATGATTTTCTTGGTGTTGGGGTATGGAAAAAAGGGATGGAAAGAAAGACTTCAAAAGATGCTTATTGCTTTATCAGTAACTATGAGAAAGCTATGCCAAGGCCCTTGTGTTACCATCTCTACTTGGCAACATGATAGTTAAGATCATAGAATGAACTAGGTTGGAAAAGACCTCTGGGGTCATCAAGTCCAACCCTTGATCCAACACCGCCGTGGTTACTAGACCATGGCACTAAGAGCTGCATCCAGCCTCATCTTAAACACCTCCAGGGATGGAGAATCCAACACCTCCCTGGGCAGCCCATTCCAATGCCTGATTACTCTATCTGTAAAAAATTTCTTTCTGATATCCAACCTAAACCTCCCCTGGCATAGTTTAAGACTGTGCCCTCTTGTCCTGTTGCTGGTTGCTTGGGAGAAGAGACCTCCTTTCAGGTAGTTGAAGAGAGTGATGAGGTCTCCCCTGAGCCTTCTCTTCTCCAGACTAAACAACCCCAGCTCCCTCAGCCTCTCCTCATAGGATTTGTGTTCGAGTCCCTTCACCAGCCTCATTGCTCTTTTCTGGACCCGCTCCAGCACCTCAATGTCCTTCCTGAACTGAGGGGCCCAGAGCTGGACACTGTACTTGAAGTGTGGCCTCACCAGTGCTGAGTACAGGGGAAGAATCACTTCCCACGTCCTGCTGCCACACTGTCCCTGATCCAGGCAAGGATGTCACTGGCCTTCTTGGCCACCTGGGCACACTGCTGGCTCATGTTCAGCCTCCTGTCCATCCAAACTCCCAGGTCCCTTTCTGCCTGGCTGCTCTCCAGCCACTCTGTCCCCTGCTGCAGGGGGTTGTTGTGGCCAAAGTGCATGACTGGGCACTTGGCCTTGTTGAACCTCATCCCGCTGGAATCAGCCAAACTCTCCAGTCTGTCAAGGTCCCTCTGCAGAGCCCTCCTGCCTTCCAGCTGATCCACACTTCCCCCCAGCTTGGTGTCATCTGCAAATTTTGCTAATGATGGACTCAATTCCCTCATCTGGATCATCAGTAAAGATACTAAATAGAACTGGTCCCAGCACTGATCCCTGGGGGACACCACTGGTGACCGGCCACCAACTGGAAGCAGCCCTGTTCACTCTCACTCTCTGGGCCCGGCCAGCCGGCAGTTCTTAACCCAGCACAGAGTGCCCTGTCCAAGCCATGGGCTGCAGCTTTTCCAGGAGTATATTATGGGAGACAGTGTCAAAGGCTGTGCTGGAGTCCAGACAGACACACCCACAGCCTGCCCCTCATGCACCAGGTGGGTCACCTGATCATAAAAGGAGATCAGGTTGGTCAGACGTGACCTGCCCTTTCTAAACCTTTGCTGGCTGGCTCTGATCCCTTGTCCATCCTGTAGGTGCTGTGTGATTGCACTCAGGATGATCTGCTCTGTAACCTTGCCAGGCACTGAGGTCAGGCTGACAGGTCTGGAGTTTCCCGGATCCTCCTTCTGGCCCTTTTTGTGGATCAGCCTGTCATTCCCCAACTTCCAATCAGCTGGGACCTCCCCAGTGAGCCAGGATTGTTGGTAAATGAGGGAGAGGAGCTTGGCGAGCTCTTTCACCAGCTTCCTTATCACCCTAGGGTGCATCCCATCTGGTCCCATAGACTTGTGAGGATCCAAATGGCTCAGCAGGTCACCGTTTCCTCCTGTGTTACAGGGGGGCTATTTGGTTTCATGTCTCTGTCTACGAGCTCCAGAGGCCTGTTGTCCTGAGGACAACCTGTCTTCCTGTTGAAAACTGAGGCAAAGAAGGTACCTCAGCCTTTTCCTCAACTTTGGTGACAATGTTCCTCCCCCATGTTCAACAAAGAATGGAGTTTTTCCTTGTCTCTCCTTTTGTTATTGATGTGTTTGTAGAAGCACTTCTTGTTATCCCTAACAGAAGTGGCTGGATTGAGATCAAATTGTGCCTTTCTCTCTCTAATTTTCATTCTACATGATCTAACTATACTCCTAAACTCTTCCTGTGTAGCCAGCCCTTTTTTCCATAGTTGGTAAACTCTCTTTTTCCCCTCTAATTTCCTTCAAAGTTTCTCTGTTCAGCCAGGTTGGCCATCTTCCCTGCTGGCTTGCCTTTCAATACAGTGGGACAGCCTTCTCTTGTGCATTCAAGACTTGCTTCTTCTGAGTAGGAAACAGCCCTTGAAAACAAAGGGGTCCAGGAGGGATGGACATGCTTCAAGAAGCAAGTCTTGAATGCACAAGAGAAGGCCTCTTCTGAGTAGGCCAAAATGTGCCCTGTGGAAGTCCAGGGTAGAAGTTTTATTGATGGCCCTCTTTGCATCCCTGAGTATTGCAAACTCTATTATTTCGTGGCCACTGTGCCCCAGACGGCCTCTGAGCACCATATCACGCGCCAGCCCCTCTCTGTTTGTGAACAGCAGGTCAGTGAAGGAGGAGTCTCTTGGCTCTGTAGGTATCAAGGTGAGTGAAGAAGGAGGGGGAGGAGGTGCTCCAGTTGACAGAGCAGAGATTACACATATCTGAACTGCAACACATGGACTGGCCCTGCCACTGGAGTAGGTTATTCCTGCCAGATGTGTTCCTGCTGCTACAGAAGTGCAGTTAGAGGAAATGCAAGATTAGAGGGAATCTGGTGAGGAGGAAAGAAGGAGGCTGTGCACACATCTCATAAGCAGTCAAGATAGATGACTTTTTTGTTTGCTTAGTTCTGGAGTGGTTACTGTTTTCCTTAAAATATTTTCTGTATGAATATTTGCATTTCACAAAGAAATCTATTTCTCCTAATTTCAAATGTAGGTGTTATCATCTGACAAACACAGGAAAATTTAAGTTGTCTTTGAGTCTGAGGAAACAAATGTTTTGGTTTTTTAAGACCACCAAGCATTCACTGGTATGAAGAGTAGGATTTCTTTAATATGGTTATGTTAAATACAGAAATACGATTGTACACAATTTTTCGCAGCACAAGTGATCTAAGAGAAAGGTGGGAAACACAATTATTGCTTTAAATATTTTATTGTGAAATAAACATGATTTGGGAATCTCTGACATGGATTTTTCCTTTTTCTTTTTTTCCTTTTTCATTTTTTTTCTAAATGAAGTCTGTAAAACTGTTTCCTACAATATATTGGCTATAAAATGTTCTTTCTTATGGAATAATGCCCAGAAGGCCTGCAATGACATTCTGACATTTCGGTTATGTAGCCACTTGGCCCACCAACCATGGTAAATTATAGTTCAATGTGCTGTACATTCTCTTTGCTTGGTTGTCCTTTTGCACTGTATCTCTGTGGAAGGAAGGTTAGGCACACCTTCCTGGAGGGAAAGGGAGATAATTATTCTGTTTGGGGAGGCTGTTTTGTGGGAGAAGAGGTTCACAAGCCTCATGATATAGAGTGCTCAAGGTTTACAGGAACGAGGTCCAACCCCCTACATATGTGGAAAAATGGGCAGTTTGCTGTGAAGAATGAAAAGTCAGAACTTGTACCTAAGAAATACCTTTCTGGGGGTTAAATAGCACTTTGCTTAGGAAGGGAATTATGAGTTATGTTTAAACCTTTCATATATCTTATTATCATAACCACTGTGTTTTTCTACTTCCTCATTTAAACCAAAATAACATATTTGATATTCAAATGAAGCATGACTTTCTGGAGATTTAAAACTCTGGTCTGTTTTGTCAAGCAACTTGCTGTAGGTGAGAGGCCTGGGCAGATCTGCCCTTAAACTCTGGCTGATTTGGGGCTCTATCATGTGTCATCAATGATGTTAATGAGCTGATCATTGCATAGATGAACCCTGTATCTCTGGTCTTTCTGCTATTGTCAGTAAAGGGAAGATCAGATCTCAAAAATTTTAAATTGCATGTTAGCCTGGCACATAGTATCTGTTAGCCTACATCCCCCATGTGGGAGGATGGAAAGGAGAGCTCTTGTGTGGTCTCCCAGGGAAATTATGAGTATAAATTCACTAAATATTGGGATAAGGCGTGCTGCTATATGACTACCAAGATTGCTAAGAGCGAGCTTTTCTTGGAGTTCTGAAACTGAAATTCAAGCTGAATTCGAGCCACCTTCTGCTATTATGTAGCTATAATTCACATTTATGCTGTTTAAAATAAGTATGAAGAAATTGATTCCAATGTTCCTATCTAAATTACCTATCTAACCAGGTAATTTCCTGTGTAATTGGAGGAGAAAGCCTTGCTACATTATCAGTGTAGGGAGAGATATAATGAATAGCATTTTAAACGGAGTTGGGAATGTGTTGATGATTGAGACAGTTGAAAGTGGGTAGCATGAATAGGACTTTCCCACCCCCATTTAATAGCAGGGAATTAGATCTGCTCCCTACAAGTCCTGAAGCTGCAGCCTTCAAAAACTGAATTGTTCAGAAATGTGTTAGCACATCTTAGGTGTTTATAAGCATATTTACTGGCTTAAGTATGCTACCTCATGCTATTGGATACACTTCAGATAACAGTATTTCTCAAACTTTATGTTCCTCCTTTCTTCTCTCAGAATGAATTCTCCAGGGTTGAGAAATAAGAACTGACTGTATGTGCTGGCTTTGGCTGGGATAGAGGTCATTTTCTTTGTAGTAGCTAGTATACAGCTATGTTTTGGATTTGTGCTGAAGACACACAAATTGAGCTGAAGATACAGAAATTGAAAATTGTCATAGTTCAACCTCAGCTGGAAACTAAGTACCGTGCTTGCTTGTTCCCCCACAACTGGGAGGGGTGAGGGAATTGGAAGAGTCAAAGTGGAAAAACTCATGGATTGAGATAAAGTCAGTTTAATAGGGAAACCAAAAGCCATGCACACAAGCAAAGCAAAACAAGGAGTTCCTTCATTGCTTCCCATGGGCAGACAGGTGTTCAGCCATCTCCAGGATGGCAGGGCTCCACCACACCTCCCAAGGAATTGGGAAGACAAACTGCATCACTCTGAACATCCCTCTGATTCCTCCTTCCCCTGCCACTTTATATACTGAGAATGACAGCATATAGTATGGAATATCCCTTTGGGCAGTTGTTGTCTTGGCTGTGTTCCCTCCCAACTTCTGGTGCACTCGCAGCCCTCTTCCTGGTGAGGCAGTGCAGGAAGAAGAATAGGCCTTGAGTCTATGTAAGCCTGCTCAGCAATAACAAAAACATCTCTGTTACCAACATTGTTTTCAGCACAAATCCAAAACGTAGCTCCATACCATACCAGCCACTGTGAAGAAAATTAATTCCAGCTGAGCCATAACTAGCTATTGTTAAGCAATGCTTGAAAACTATCAAGGCTTTCCCTCTGATTGTGACCATCCAACAAATTTCTCATCCACCAAAGAGTCCACCCATCAAGTCCATCTCTCTCCAATTTAGAAAGAAGGATGTTGTGCGGGACCATGTCAAAGACCTTACAGAAGTCTACTGTGTAAGTATCTCCTTTACTTCCTATAACATCATTAGAATTAAAGACTCATTGTCTCATTACAAATTAAAATTACTATTGTCTGCTGTAAGAAAAAGAAACACTGTAACATGACAGTATTTCTGAATGTTTGTATCAGTTGGCTTAAGGTAGGAGAAATACTGAACTGATCTCCTTTAGAAGGAAACTTCTGGGATTGTAACTGATTTAGTTCCAGCACATCTTTCAACTGAGAAATGCATAGTACAGAAAGAAGGCTTTATATTTCCACTTAGAGAATAATCTATATTTTTTAACAGTAGAGTTAGAATCAGCATCTTCAATATCAGTTGCTATTTACCTCTAAATGAGAATTGTGTTGCTGTATTGTGTTCCTTTGGTAGGGATGCTCCTGACTCCAGAGGTAAAGCTAGTAGTTAGATTATTGCCACATCATATATAATTGCAGGAATGGAGTTTTTGACTGCACTACATATGGGAGATGAATTAATCAAAATAGATGCTGCCTGTTAGGGGCTATATTTTTGCAGATGTTCCCCTTTTGAATCTTAGCTATTTACTTTGGAACTGGACACAAAAGTGTTGCAAGATTGTTCGTTCTCTCTCTGCACTGTATTGTGAATATGTTCTCACTCAAAGTGTAGGTGGTCTTGAAAGAGTACTTGAGTACTTTGGCTTATGCCTCACAAGTTCTTGCTGCCTTCATATATTGGTGTGGGGTTTTTTTTGTGTGTGTGTTTTTGTTTTTGTTTTTTTTTTTTAACATAGGTATGGTGGTTTGGTCCATTTTTTTGGCAAATAGTCCTCAGTGGTAAATTCTCAGGGTTGTAGACCAGTAGACCTAGGAAAGAGGTTGTTGTTGGGTTATATGAACAATGGGTCTATGGCTGGGCTTATCATTTTTAACTGTAGCATTGATATAATTTAACAGAAAATAAATGTAGCTTCTCCTTACAGGTATATCTTTTCATGTCTATTGCTGCTTATATGGAGTTGGGCAGTGAAATACTCTATTCCCAGAATCTTTAACAAAGTCCTAGTGATTAAAGACTTTCTGAAGAAGGTGACAGAAAGATGTTTTTCTTCTCGTTTAAGAAGCTCTATCTTCATTAATGACGTTAACACAGTAAATCATGTTTTATACGGACAGTAATTTTGTTACTACAGACATACAGAATGAAGACAAGCAACTAACAGATTTCAGCTTATTCAGTAAAGGAGAGTGCAGATTCCTTTGTCTGGGATGGAATAACCCTATCCACTAGTACAGGCCAGACAGATATAAAGAGGCTTTGTAGAATCAGGGATACTGTTGGAACACTAATTGAAGATAAGCCAGCAATGTGCTCTTGATTGAGGGAAGTGGTTTTACCCCTCTCTGTGATACTTGAGGAGTATGTGGAGTGCTTCTGGACCTACGGGCAGGGGGTGAGAGAGGAGACTGTTCAGGCCCATCAAAGCCTATTGATCACCTCGGAGCCCTGAGAGTATTCCTGCAGAAAAACTAAACTTCCCCGGGGTGAAAAATTTCATGTTTATTTTCCACAACCTTCTTTTTTCTATAAAAACATTCATTCATTTAAGTTTTTACCCAGTCAAGTCTATGTTCAATCTCCTAATTTTAACACTGCAGGAATCTATACCAAATAGAAAATTATTTGAGTAAAACATTAACTATAATGCACTAAATGTTACAAACAATTAGTGAAAAATTCAACTTTATATAAAGATAATTTTTTAGATTGTCAAAATCTAGGATGACAGGTCACATTGCAAATATTTTAGAGGATTTCTTGTCCTTT
>NW_020959539.1:0-1449 GCF_003031625.1 Empidonax traillii
TTGCTTTCTCCATACTCTTTACTTGGAGCCTCTTAATTTTGAATTTACAATTGCTTAAAGGGAGGAGTTGGGTCTTCCTCATAACTTCTCCTCCTTAGGAAAACACTTGTGTTTCATTAAACTGAGAGAGATACAAATTCATGCTTTGTTTACAACCCAGAGAGATCTTGCAAGCTCTTTCCATTTGCCTCTGACTCTCATTGAGAACTTGTGTGGACACCTTCCCTGCCTGCACCAGGTGATTTCACAAAACTGGGAGGGAGGTTATTTCATGGAGAAGGACTTGGGGGTGTTTTGAGGCCTCTCTAAGCAAATGTTTCCTTCTGGAGAGCTAAAGCCAGGAAGGGGGGAGGAAGAGCAGAAACGCAGCTCCTCCAGCAATGGCAGTGCTTCCAGGAATTCCCAGCACATGCCCACAAATCCTCCCGGAGGGGTGAGGCAGACATGAAGGTTCAACGTGAATACCCTGTTTGGCATAACTTAGGTGATGGCTGCATCTCCTCTCCCTTCCCCAGAAGCTGGAGATACTGCTGTCTGGGAGCAGGAGGTGCCTGTGTGGGGGGTTCAGCACCGCTGGTTTGGTGCAAGTCCAAGAAGCGTTTGGACGATACTCCCGGGCACGTGGTGTGACTCTGGGGGATGGTTCAGTGAAGGCTCAGGAGTTGCACTCGATGATCCCTGTGGGTCCCATCCAACTTGGAATACTGGGTGTGCTTCTATGAAGTTCCACAGGGCTGTGTGTGAGCAGAGAGCAGGGACAGAGCAAAACAGAACAGGGCAATGGCAGCACAGCCCTTGAGCACTGCCACAAGCGGGCTGAGCTCAGAGGGGAGCTCGGGGTGGGGTTGGTCCCACTCAGATTAAGGGGCAGAGACACGGGGACCTTTACGGAACCTGTCCTTGTACTCCCCATCCCCTGGAGAACTGCACAAGTGTGTCTCAGATAGGACAGGAGAGTCCAGGGCTGCAGGATGACGCTCTGGTGGTTGCACTGGAAGGGTCAGATTTGGTGCATGCTGTGCCCTTCCTTGGGGCACAGACACAGTTCAGAGACCGGTTGCAAATGAATTATTGCAGAACAGATGAACAAAGGTGGGATGTGAGTCAGGGTGAAGAAAGTGTTCAAAACAACTGCGGCAGAAACGTGAAAGCACCGTCCCTCTCTCTTTCTACCACCACCAGAGCACAGGGGCTTGAGGTTGCCCTTTTTTTTCATTTTCTCAATGACTCCGAAATTTGCTGAAGATAGGAGAATCGTAAAATGGTTTCTCTTGGAAGAGACAACTTCCCCAAAGATGGCAGATGATGGATCTGGAATTCCCACCGTGTCTCAGTGTGTGCAGAACCTGGGGGAGCTCCAGGCTCTCAACCTGTGCCTTTCTCCTCCCCAGCAGCAGCTCCCAGGCAAGCACAACCACTGAAGGTCAGTGATTCCCTCCCTCCCACCCC
>NW_020959539.1:1588-3553 GCF_003031625.1 Empidonax traillii
CTTGGAAGAGACAACTTCCCCAAAGATGGCAGATGATGGATCTGGAATTCCCACCGTGTCTCAGTGTGTGCAGAACCTGGGGGAGCTCCAGGCTCTCAACCTGTGCCTTTCTCCTCCCCAGCAGCAGCTCCCAGGCAAGCACAACCACTGAAGGTCAGTGATTCCCTCCCTCCCACCCCAGGTCCTTCAGCACTAGGCAAAGGCTGCCCAGTTGCCACCACGAGGACATTGGGAAGTTCATCAGCTGGGATCTATCTTGTCTCTAGGGTCATATCTTCCAGTAGATACTGGGGCTCTTGGAGTCTTGTGGATGCAGAGTAGGGTGGGGGCCAAGAGGAAAGAGGACATTGTAAGGAGGATTTTGCTCCAAAAGCACAGGCAAACGCGGACCACGCTCAGGGCTCGCAGTGCCTGCAAATGAAAGAGGGAGCTCTGTACGTGCAGCGACCACAGTAGGGGGTGAGGCAGGGCCCCTACTAGACACAATTTATCCTTGTGGGAAACGTCTTGCTAAACACAGCCCAGCTACTCTGCAAGGCAAGGGCAGAGTCCTTTTTTCTCTTAGTCTCCCACAGATCTGACTTGATACCCTTAGGGAGGCCAGCAGATGACCCCATGCCAAATGTCTTAAAAGGAAAACCCGCAGCTAGGTATTCTCTCTCTCGAAACCACAAAGCACCACACCAAGCATTGCACTTCTTCACTCCACTTACCAGCAAAACTCTCAATCACACAGGCGAGATCCACACTGCACGCTCAGAAAGAGAAGTGTGCCAAGAGAGAAGACTTTCAGTGTCATTTCCCTTCCAACTGCAAGCTTCGAGGCACTGCCATTCGACTGAGTTTCCCTTTGCCTCCTTTCTACTGTACAGCCCTCCACAGAGAGTTGCGCTTTCTTCTCGGCTGCAAGGAGGAGGGCGAATGCAGGAAAGTCGCTTTGCCCGGCTCGTCTCACTCTGCGGCGACTGAAGTGGACACTCTCGGCTCGAGGGGAAGCGCTTGTCTTTAAGCGCTTCAAAGTCCGTCTAGCTGAGATGAACGTGCAGCGCCTTGTTATATGTGCCATGTGGAAAGGTTTCGAAGCAGAAAGAGACTGCCAATGCTAAGAAGTTTGCAATTCAACAGGGTAGACTCCAAAAATTTTCTCTCTTGGCACACTTCCTCGTAGTGCCTTGTTTTCAGCTTATTTTGCACTCTTTGAGTGGGAGCCCTTTTCCCGTTCCCTCCTTTCAACTGTACAGCCCTCCAGAGTGAGTTGTGCGTTATTCTCGGCTGCAAGGAGGAGGGCGAATGCAGCAAGGTCGCTTTGGCCGGCTTGTCTCACTCTGCGGCGCCTGAAGTGGACACTCTCGACTTGCGGAGAAGCTCTTGTCTGTAAGCGCTTCAGAGTACGTCTAGCGCGCCTTGTCATATGTGGCATGTGGAAAGGTTTCGAAGCAGAAAGAGACTGCCAATGCTTAGAAATTTGCAGTTCAACTGGGTAGATCATAAAAACTTTCTCTCTTGGCACACTTTCTCGTAGTGCCTTGTTTTCAGCTTATTTTGCACTCTTTGAGTGAGAGCCCTTTTCTCGTTGCCTCCATTCAACTGTACAGCCCTCCACAGAGAGTTGTGCGTTATTCTCTGCTGCAAGGAGGAGGGCGAATGCAGCAAGGTCGCTTTGCCTGGCTCGTCTCACTCAGCGGCGGCTGAAACAGACACTCTCTGCTCGAGGGGAAGCGCTTGTCTTTAAGCGCTTCAAAGTCCGTCTAGCTGAGACGAACGTGCAGCGCCTTTTCATATGTGGCAAGTGGAAAGATTTTGAAACAGAACTAGACTGCCAATTCTTAAAGTTTGCAATTCAACAGGGTAGACCCCAAAAGTTTTTTCTCTTGGCACACTTCCTCGTAGTGCCTTGTTTTCAGCTGCTTGTACGTTGAAGCCCTTTCAACCAAGCAGATTCCTGGGTGTCCGCATCAGCACATG
>NW_020959539.1:6325-9720 GCF_003031625.1 Empidonax traillii
TCTGTGCCCCAAGGAAGGGCACAGCATGCACCAAATCTGACCCTTCCAGTGCAACCACCAGAGCGTCATCCTGCAGCCCTGGACTCTCCTGTCCTATCTGAGACACACTTGTGCAGCTCTCCAGGGGATGGGGAGTACAAGGACAGGTTCCGTAAAGGGAGCTGTGTGGGACTGGAGGTGGGAGAGGAGAAGACCTTTATGCCCCTCATGTGAATCCCTTGGTCGGAAACTCCTCCCTTCCTAGATCTGAGGTATTTTCCAGTCCTGAAAACAATAACGCTACCCTGGGCCATGCCTTTGGACTCTCCAGATGACTTTCCAGCTCCTAACACTCTATATGAGCCCCCATCATCACCCTCGTCCTGGAGAGGAAGGGCCACTGAGCACCGGGAGAGCCCAGCCTGGAGACATCCCCATGCCCATCAGTTCCTTCTGATGTTTTCCCTGCCCTGCACTCCCGGCTGTCCCCGTGTCTCTGCCCCCTAACCCGAGTGGGACCAACCCCACCCCCAGCTCCCCTTTGGGCTCAGCCCGCTTGTGGCAGTGCTCAAGGGCTGTGCTGCCATTGCCCTGTTCTGCTTTGCTCTGTCCCTGCTCTCTGCTCTCACACAGCCCTGTGGAACTTCACAGAATCACACCCAGTTTTCCAAGTTGGATGGGACCCACAAGGGATCATCGAGTGCAACTCCTGAGCCTTCACTGAACCATCCCCCAGAGTCACACCACGTGCCCGGGAGTATAGTCCAAACGCTTCTTGGACTTGCACCAAACCAGCGGTGCTGAACCCCCACACAGGCACCTCGTGCTCCTAGACAGCAGCATCTCCAGCTTCTGGGGAAGGGAGAGGAGATGCAGCCATCACCTAAGTTATGCCAAACAGGGTATTCACGTTGAACCTTCATGTCTGCCTCACCCCTCCGGGAGGATTTGTGGGCATGTGCTGGGAATTCCTGGAAGCACTGCCATTGCTGGAGGAGCTGCGTTTCTGCTCTTCCTCCCCCTGTCCTGGTTTTAGCTCTCCTGAAGGAAACATTTGCTTCGAGAGGCCTCAAAACACCCCCAAGGTCCTTCTCCATGAAATACCCTCCCTCCCAGTTTTGTGAAATCACCTGGTGCAGTCAGGGAAGGTGTCCACACAAGTTCTCGGAGAGGGGCAGAGGCAAATGGAAAGAGCCTGCAAGATCTCTCTGGGTTGTAAACAAAGCATGAATTTGTATCTCTCTCAGTTTAAGGAAACACAAGTATTTTCCTAAGGAGAAGTTATGAGGAAGACCAAACTCCTCCTTTAAAGCAATTGTAAATCCAAAATTAAGAGGCTCCAAGTGAAAAGTATGGAGAAAGTAAAAATAACAGCCTTTATTAAAGGATGTATGTGTATTGGTAGAAGAACGAAAGGACACAACAATGACCAAATAATCCTGTACCAAAACTCCGCCTCAAAAAAGGAGACTGGGTGGTATTCCTGGCTTTTTGGCGCAATTCCAATCCCGGTCAGCAGGGGCCGCTGTTGGATCACCGGAGGAGCAGAGCCTGCAGCTGCTCCCTGACAAGGCCGATTTTCGCCCCACGCCCCGAGAAGGGGAAGACAAAGGGGATGTTTCTGCCTCATCCAAGGACAAGGGTCAGATGCTATGTCCCCCTGGAGCAGCTCTCTTTCCTCCAGGAGAAGAGGAGCTGTGGACATGTTGCCCTGCCAAGCCAAACCAAGCGCAGGCAATTCCCCACCAGAACTGGTGCAGACGACCCCAGGGGTTGGCACAGGGCAGATTCCTGACGACAGGGACAAACCCACTGGGTGTTACAGGGATGTCTGTAAACCCCATTTTCCGTGGGGGTTGCCAGTGGAGTGGGAAAGGAAAGGAGGAGAACACGGTGAGAGCAGAAGCTGGAGGAGTAGCCCCAATGCTCCCAGCTCCCAGCCCTTGCCCAGCCCAGCAAAGTCCAAGCAAGCCCAGCCTGGACCTGCCAGCCCCATTTTCCCAGCTCAGGAGCTCTGTCAGAGAGAACAGGCCGGGCTGGGCGATTCTCCCTGGGCACTGGCTGTGCTGGAGCGCTGCCTGGGTTGGCTGAGGGAGGACCTCACCGGGACAGAGGTTGTGCTGCTGTTCAGCTCTTGCACGTGAACCTTTAGAGGGAAAAGGAAAGCTCTTTCTTTCCCCTGCGGGCTGCAAGTCCTGCACAAGCCTCCGGCCCTGGCATACAGGAGAGCTGCAGGGAGTTGGGCCCTCTGCCTTCATTTTTGCTGAAGGGGGCAGCGGTGACATCCCAGGAGACCAGTGACATCCCAGGGCTCTGGTGACACCACAGGGGACATCAGTGGCATCACTGATGCCACATGGTGCTACTGCTTGGGACAGAGGTGACATCACAGAGACAGCAGTGACATTTTGGGGACACAGGAGACCACCCTTGGGGACAGCAGTAACATCACATCAAAGAGTGGTGACATCTCATGGGACAGCAGTGACATCACTGGAGACAAGTGACATCACAACTGTCTGGTGGCGTCACAGGGACTGTGATGACACCAACTGGACAGCTGTGACATCATTGGCAACACCAGAGACATCACAGGCACAGTGGTGACATCACTGGGGATGCCGGGGATGTTTGAGGGCTTTTGGGAGGGCACCTGCCCTTCAACATGGCACCCAGCACACCCCAAAAGGTGCTGGGACACCCCTAAACCGACGAGAAAAGGGTGGGAGAGGTCAGAAGAGTGAGGAGGGCAGCGGAGCTTTGGTTTCCTGTCCCCTCCTCCGTGTGACAGCGTCGTGTCCCCACCCTCGGGTCCGTGTCCCCAGCCCTGCGCCCCTCCGGCTCTGCCGGGACATGGAGGAGGACCAGGTCGGCTCCATGGGCTGAGACTGATGGGCTGAGCGGGGGCTGAGGGGAGCCCCCCATGTCCCCGGGGTGCAGGGACTGGGGGGTCATGTCTGCTGGGCCCCCCTAGCTTGGTGGGGGAGAGGAACTTGAAGTGGTACGGGGGTGGGATGATGCCACCCCTCAGGTCCCCAAGAGCTGGTCAGGGTGGGGAAACTCAGGCACGGATTGAGGGAGGAGGGGTTGGTGGGGCTTTTCTCGAGGCTGTGGTTGGCTGCTGTGCCACCCCCATGCTGGGACCACCAAAAGAGGAAAGAAAACCCTGAGCCTTAGTCTCTCAAGAGAAGTTGGTGCACAACCCTTGGCACTACAAAAAGAGCAAAGGTGCAAAGAACCTTTGAACTGGCAGGTATCTTTCCCCGCTGTGAATCCTAGATGTAAAAGTAAAAAAAACTCTAACCCTAACCCAAACCCCAACCCGAACTCTAACACTAAACCCAAACCCCTAACCCTAAAGCTGACCCTAACCCTAACACTAACCCGAACCTCTAACCCCTAACCTGGACCCAAAC
>NW_020959540.1:0-2659 GCF_003031625.1 Empidonax traillii
TATCTTTCTCATTGACAATTTGTTCTTTGCTCAGCTCCTAGGGAAGTACTACATATACCATTCATTACACAAGAAAGACTCTCTTGCTCTAACAGGCCACATCACATTTTGCATTCACCAAGGACATCATGCAGTTCACAGGGCTGAGTCACACAAACTGTAGTCAGCCTAGCCTTTTTTTGAGTAAACTAGATAAAAGGAAGTAAAACCTTCAGATATATGCTTGATCCTAGACTTACATAAAGGGCAACTCAGGAAAAACAAAAACAAAGAACAAACCAAAAAGATAAACCCCTTTAGAAAGGAACTTGGAATTGGAAGAACTACAATCAAGTTCATATATTAATGAGAACATTGCATTTCTTGTCACTCAGGTTTTCTAGCTGAGTACCATTCCTTATCGTATCAATGGCTATGAACTTAAAAATGTGCTGGAAAAGTACTAAACTCACTGGGATCCTTCCTTTCTAGCTGTACTTACAGTAGTGAGTGATGACAGACACTGGTTCAGCACCATGAAAAATTTCCATTTTGAAGAACCAGCAAACTCAGGGAAATTCAATTTATATGGAAGTCTTCTGGTCAGGTTTAATTCATGTGTGTCTGACAGGCTGTGTCTGCACATTACTGTGGTACCTCAGACATTTTTCTAAATACTTCAGGAATTTTTAGAAGGGGAAGGTAGGTAGAAATATTAACCAATTGCTCATCAGGCAATATAACCTTCAGAATGTGATCAAAAACATTCTTTCTAGTATGCTTTTGGATACTCTTTTTTTATTTTTACCTATGATAAAAAGGCACCAAATGTAATCCAACAAGTTCTTTATAATTAAGCACAAATACTTTTTCCCAGGAAGAGTCAGGAATCACTGAACTATTTAATAATAAATAATACTTTCAATTAAATATTATGCTTTCAAATGTAAGAGAATAAATAACAAGAGAATGTTTAAGTTCTCTGACACTTTGAGGTGAAAATCCAGGATCTTAGGATATTGTTTCATCCCATTGATCTCAGTAACTCTGCAACAATGTAAAAAGCACAGAGCAGTCCTTGAAACTGAGATGAAACTGCAGTAACAAAGTAAATGCAGGCAGTGATGATGTTTGAGTTTATTTATTCTTTTCTTTTTTAGTTGCTAAATGGATTCCATGGAAAAAAACAATGCCTTTCCCTCCAGTCCTACCCACATATTGAGAAAATGAAGTGTATGTTCCCTGTCATGTCACTTCCTTAGTTTCACTGTATCCAAACACAAATATAAGATTGAATAATATTTTATTTATTAATTTCTTTACATTGAAATATTCAATCAATCAAATATTCAAGTCCATAAGCAGAAAGTAAACCTGACAATATTATTATTTATAATAATATCTCCTTCCTCTTTGCTTTGTATAACCCTATGTTTGCTAATCTTTCTGCTAACTCTGTATCTCCTTAAGCGGTAAATTCTATCAGAACAGGTTTTACCTCAGTCCTATTAAAAATCTGTGGTTGTTAATTAGCTGTCTCTTCAGGAATCACACACTGGTCATTCTAATGGTGTCATGCATATAAGGCACAGTTTATTTTAAATATTGTAACACTAAAACAAGTCCTTAGATAACGTGGACCCTCAGTAAATAATTTGAATTTTTATTATCTACTGATTATAGAAAAGAGTGCAGATCTCATTCTTATCTTCCCAGCAACAAGCCTGATTTAATTCTTCAGGGTTCTTTCCTTGCTTCTCCAATGTTTCCTTAACAGAAATGAGAAACTTGAAGGCTATAGAGATTCTTCTGGGTATTTTATCATGGGTGTGACGTACTTGATGAAATTATAATTAGATAAGCATTCCAAAATCACAGCTAAAAAAGGTTTTCAATCCTACAGGAAGAAAAGAAGTGAAAAGGAGTGAAAAGGAAGGGAAATAGAAGAGAAGAGAGGACAGAAGTAAGAAGAGAAAAAAAGAAAAAAGGAGAGGGGAAAAAAGGAGAGGGGAAAAAAGGAGAGGGGAAAAAAGGAGAGGGGAAAAAAGGAGAGGGGAAAAAAGACAATGTAAAAAGACAATGTAAACAGACAATGTAAACAGACAATGTAAAAAGACAATGTAAAAAGACAATGTAAAAAGAAAGTGAAAATGAAAGTAAAAATGAACGTGAAAATAAAAAAAGAAGATTAAAAAGAAAAAGAAAATCAAATAAAAAGAAAAGAAAATGAAAATCAAATAAAAGGAAAAATGAAAAAGAAAAAAGAAAAAAGTAAGGAAAAGTAAATGAAAGTGAAAATAAAAGTAAAAATGAAAGGAAAAATGAATAAGCGAACAGAAAATCAAAAAGAAAAAAGAAAAGAAAAAAGGAAAAAGAAAAAAGGTAAGAAAAGAAAGGAAAAGTAAATGAAAGTGAAAATAAAAAAAATGAAAGTCATGATAAAAGTGAAAATGAAAGCGAAAATGAAAGCAAAAATGAAAGCAAAAATGAAAAAAAGAAAAGAAAATTAAAAAAAGAAAATTAAAAAAAAAGGAAAATTAAAAAGAAAAAAAGAAAATGAAAAAGAAAAAAGAAAAGAGAAAAAAGAAAAAAAGTGAAAATTAGAGTGAAAATGAAAACGCAAGTTAAAAAATGAAAGGGAAAATGAAAAAAAAAAAGAAAAGAGAAAAGGAGAAGGAAA
>NW_020959540.1:3929-9717 GCF_003031625.1 Empidonax traillii
AAAGGAAAAGGAAAGGAAAAGGAAAGGAAAAGGAAAGGAAAAGGAAAGGAAAAGGAAAGGAAAAGGAAAGGAAAAGGAGAGGAAAAGGAGAGGAAAAGGAGAGGAAAAGGAGAGGAAAATGTAATAGAAAAAAAGACAAGAAAAAAGACAAGAAAAAAGACAAGAAAAAAGACAAGAAAAAAGACAAGAAAAAAGACAGGAAAAAAGACAGGAAAAAAGACAGGAAAAAAGACAGGAAAAAGACAGGAAAAAGACAGGAAAAAGAAAGGAAAAAGAAAGGAAAAAGAAAGGAAAAAGAAAGGAAAAAGAAAGGAAAAAGAAAGGAAAAAGAAAGGAAAAAGAAAGGAAAAAGAAAGGAAAATGACAAAGAAAGAAAATGTAAGTGAAAGTGAAAATGAAAGCGAAAATGAAAAAAGGAAAGAAAGAAAATGGAAAGGAAAATGAAAGTGAAAAAAAGAAAATGTAAAGGAGATTGAAAATGAAAAAAGGAAATGGAAAGTGAAAATAGAAAAAGGAAAGGAGGAAAATGGAAAAAGGAAAGGAGGAAAATGGAAAAAGGAAAGGAGGAAAATGGAAAAAGGAAAGGAGGAAAATGGAAAAAGGAAAGGAGGAAAATGGAAAAAGGAAAGGAGGAAAGTGGAAAAAGGAAATGGAAAGTTAAAAAAGAAAATGTAAAGGAGATTGAAAACGAAAAAAGGAAATGGAAAGTGAAAATGGAAAAAGGAAATGGAAACTGAAAAAAGGAAAGTTAGAAAATGGAAAAAGGAAAGTTAGAAAATGGAAAAAGGAAAGTTAGAAAATGGAAAAAGGAAAGGAAGAAAATGGAAAAAGGAAAGGAAGAAAATGGAAAAAGGAAAGGAAGAAAATGGAAAAAGGAAAGGAAGAAAATGGGAAAAAGGAAAGTGAAAATGGGAAAAAGGAAAGTGAAAATGAAAAAGGAAAGTAAAAGTGAAAAAAGGAAAGGAAGAAAATGAAAGAAGGAAGGGAAAGGGAAACTGAAAAAAGGAAAGGGAAACTGAAAAAAGGAAAGGGAAACTGAAAAAAGGAAAGGGAAACTGAAAAAAGGAAAGGGAAACTGAAAAAAGGAAAGGGAAACTGAAAAAAGGAAAGGGAAACTGAAAAAAGGAAAGGGAAACTGAAAAAAGGAAAGGGAAACTGAAAAAAGGAAAGGGAAACTGAAAAAAGGAAATGGGAAATGAAAAAAGGCTACAACCTGGCTACAACCTCCTGTGAGGTAGCTATAGAGTGTAGAGAGTGATGAGATCACCCCTGAGCCTCCTCTTCTCCAGACTAAACAACCCCAGCTCCCTCAGCCTCTCCTCATAGGACTTGTGCTCAAGTCCCTTCCCCAGCCTCATTGCTCTTCTCTGGACTTGTTCCAGCACCTCAATATCCTTCCTGAACTGAGGGGCCCAGAACTGGACACAGCACTCCAGGTGTGGCCTCACCAGCACTAAGCACAGGGGAAGAATCACTGACCTGCACCTGCTGGCCACACCGTTCCTGATCCAGGCCAGGATGCCATTGGCCTTCTTGGCCACCTGGGCACACTGCTGGCTCATGTTCAGCCTCCTGTCAATCAGCACACCCAGGTCCCTTTCTGCCTGGCTGCTCTCCAGCCACTCTGTGCCCAGTCTGTAGCACTGCAGGAGGTTGTTGTGGTCAAAGAGCAGGACCCGGCATTTGGCCTCGTTGAACCTCATCCTGTTGGAATCAGCCCAAGTCTCCAGCTTGTCCAGGTCCTCTGAAGAGCCCTCCTGCCTTCCAGCAGATCAACACTCCTCCGCCCTCAACTTGCTGTCATCTGCAAATTTGCTAATGGTGGACTCAGTCCCCTCATCCAGATCATCAATAAAGATATTAAAAATATATTAAAATGACTGAATAAAAATATTAAACAGGATTGGAGTGACCTTTCTGGTATAAGTTCATTAGTCTGTCCTGAATGACCATTGCAAAAGAAGTAGCCTAAGACATGAACCAGCTAAACTGAATGGACATTTGAATGGGGATGGGCATTAGACTAACAGAATGCTACCTGTGTATATGTGTGAGCTGATTACAGCTCTGAGGGCTTTTGTGCCAGATCTAAATCCCATCCCTTACCCCATACCTGCACTCTTCTGTAGTGTCTCCTTTGTCTCCACTTCTGAAGGCATGTGTTATTCAATTAAACCTGTATTTCTCTACTCTACACTGCTATGTTAGGGTTATAAATAACTCATTCTGAATAGAGGGTTATAAATAACTTATTCTGAATAGAGTAGTAACTTCTTGGTACTGATACCTATTTAAAACTTGAGTTCTAGCATATACAGATTATAAAAGTAAAATAAAAGAGTTATAGACAGCTGGTTCCTTAGAAAAAATGCTAAGAGAGCTAAACTAAGTGAAAACAAAGCTATGGGAAAATTGAAAAAAGTTCAGACAGAGCAAATCTGAAAAACATCAATTGTGACACCTTCAATACAAGGCTCACAAGTCATTACTAGTAATATAGGGTTACATATTAAAATTAGGACAAAGAGAAAGAAAATCACAGTTCATATTTCTGAATATAAAATTATGCAGCTAGATAGAGAGGGAAAGGAATTATATTGGTAAAGTTTGCTTTTCATTAAAAGTGAAATGTTTCAGGATTTGTGTGAAGTACCTGAATGCAGAGTGGCAAGTTCTTGCTTCCATTTCTTACTGCAGGCTAGATTCCAGTATTCATGGGCTATTCATGTATGTAGAAATGCATTCACAGCAAGCATTAAAAAATATTCAAGGAGAATTCTCTATTAATTTCATTTGAATGTATGGCTGCTTATAACTGCAGCTTATTCAGGTAGTGATGAAAATAAGTCTTTTTTATTTGCATGTGGATAAATACAGGCTTACCCAACAAAACCTTCAGCAAGTTATGATCAGAATTTTATTGCATGGAATTAAGATAGGCTTGCTAATACTATAGTCAAATACTTTAAAAAGTTCAATATACCAAAAGTTGGAAAGCCAGTGAGCCTCACAAATAAGTGAAAGTGACAATGGATGGATTTTTGAGAAATAATGATATTCATTTTGTGATCCAAAGTCAGGGTGGTTGTCTCTGAGGACATCAGTATGGGGTAAGCTACATCATAGACCAACAACAGAATTTTCTAAAGCCTTTTTTTGTTTAACAGTCGCTACTGAAATCAGCAAGACTGAACTGTACTAAACCCCAAAACTAAATGCATCTCATTAATTTTTAAAATACCTAACAATTTCTAAAGCACATTATATAACCAACTTTTTAGATTCCTAATTTAAGCACATAGATTTCAGAATCTTGGCTTATTTGATAGCGAATAAGAATCAAGTTCCATTTTAATTTTTTTTGCCTTTTTTATTTCCTTTTTTTACTTCAAAAGAGAATAGAATGTGTCATAACTTCAGCTGAAAAGAGTTGGGAATAACAAAAATAATACACTGGTTCTTCTGAAAGCAATTTAGCATTTTGCTTGATACTTCAAATTCAATGAATGTGTTTGGTAGGCAGAACGAAGTGAAGATATGGTGAAGAAGAAAGTCAAAATATTTGTAATTATAAGAAAAGAAGTGAACAGAAGAGTGAGAGGAAAGAAAAGCAGTTTGAGAAGCAGTGGCAATACAAAGATCAATTAAGCTAATTAACCAAGAAGGATTAAAAAAAAGATGCTTTGATTCCTCCTTTGGGGTACAGAAGAGTTCCTAATACCTTTTTTAGACAACTGACCGTTGGTTGCCAGCCTGAAAGGCAGTATATCACCCAGCAGTCACAGAAGTCTCTCCAGGCTGCTGATTCCCTCTTCTACCACAAAAGGATTCTCCTGATTGAGTAAATCCCTGTTGCTGGCCCATGACCATGGGTACTCATATGCCACTGATCTATGGACCGCACTGAACAGTTGCACTGTCTTGTCGACATAGGCAGAAGCTGGTGAGATTGACACAGATTTACAGGAGGAAAAAGACTGAATCATAACAGCACAAAGTGCTCCCAGGAAACAAGGGACATAGAGAACTCTCAAGCAATTCGACATGTCATACTCTATTTTCAGGCCAAATCTAGTAAAGGCCAAATGAACAACCTAGATTTATAGTTCAGACTTTAATTCGATATGAATAACTCAATATGAATAATGTTATTCATCACCATGCTTGCAATCTTGTTATGCTGTATGATGTAGTTTATTCTGTATAGTGCAATACCAGAACACTAGCAAGTTTGACTACTTTTTGTTTAAATTGTTTTAAAACATCACGTAAAATCAATGATATTTCACAAGAATAAGAAACTGGAAAATCTAGGTCAAAATAATGGATGTGGTAATGTTATCTTTATAGCTTTACAGGTAAAAGAAAGTGGGAGAAAATGGTAAATGCTGTATGTGTTAGTAGTAAACATCAATAACATTGATTTGGATTGACCTACTGCTTGTAGTTTTATGCAAGTCTTTCCACTCATGGCTAATCTTTAGAAAACATGGATAAAAGAGGAGGACTTAGTAGCTTCCAAACAGAGACTGACAATATTATTCTATCCCCAAATGCTTCTGAAAAAGCTTTGAAAAGCTCAAAATAAAAATAAAACAACCAAACAAAAACAATCAATAGAGATATCAGATGCTGTATTGGATTAAATGCTGTACTGGGAAAAAAAAAGTGTTCCTGTGTCTACATGTCTCATAACTAAATACATAACTTCAAAAACACAAGGTATATATGACACTATCACTTCACTATGGCAATTAGGAAGTATAAAAGCAACCTTATTTCCATTAAAAGATCTGAAGTTTTTCAAAGTCACCACTATGCTTTTGTAAGTTCCACTACCTCTAGAAAAATTCCATCTATTTCTAACAGCTAAGAATTAGTATCTCTATATTCCATTTTGAAGAATATTTTGTTATCTCAATTATTAGTTATAATCATATATGTAACTTTTAATATTATGATTTAGATATTTTAAATGCCATTTTCCTTTACATACTTTTAAAAATACTTTTAATCATCATCATCTAGATCAATACAAAGGCATATTACAATTAAATATTGCACAACATTTGTTTTCATTTATGATTGTTATTTTGTCACTTGGTTTTGTTGCTGTTGTTAAGACTAAAAATAGAAGACTTAGTCTAATTGAGGTTGTTAGACTATGAAATTAAGCCTATTAGGACATTTTCAGCAAAACTTTAAATTACATGATTTTTATTATGTTCATATGAACACATTCTGTTACTCTTCTGCCAGAGTCCCCAACTCTGTAGAACTCTTCCATTATACTCCCCAACCAAGTCCTTTCAGATAGTCCACAAGGAGGGTGTAATGTTTAATATCAAATTTACTTATGAAAGATAGTTGATGTTGCATGAGACTATCAAATTAGCGGAGCAATATGAACTATATTGCATAAAATAATACCAATGTAAGTTATACTTAACAAAATACATACCAATTGCAATGAAGAGTTCAATCACAACACTAATGTCATCCTCATTCTCAGTGCCTGTAATATGCTCACTGTTACAAGGCTGGGCATTCCTAGCCTCAGAAAATACATGAGTTGAAGCCAGCTGAAGCCTTCTGATTTTCTCTAATTTATATAAGCTGTGTTGGGCTGAATCACATATTCATTCCTCCTCCCCTCCTCCCTGCCCTTCCACGCTTGTCCAGCTAATTTAGGGGTACATTTGTGTTGTTTTAATGAACTCAAGGGGAAACATTTACACCACCTGTTGAACCATGCCTGTGTCCAGAGTGCTGAGATATAATCAGCCTC
>NW_020959541.1:0-1363 GCF_003031625.1 Empidonax traillii
TTGAGCAGGTTGGTATTTAACCTGATTTTCTCAGAGGATTAGGGAAATCAAACTAGTATATGCAGTGTTAGCACTTTCTGAACGTGATTTTTAGTTCAAAAAATAAATGAGTTTTCTGTGGAAAGTTCTCTTTCTCAAAGGAAAATGTCAGTTGCAATCCCTGTAGACCTCATGTATTTAGAAAGAACAATGCTAATGCAAAAATAATATTTTCTACTC
The DNA here is from genome assembly GCF_003031625.1 of Empidonax traillii. Taxonomy (NCBI): domain Eukaryota; kingdom Metazoa; phylum Chordata; class Aves; order Passeriformes; family Tyrannidae; genus Empidonax; species Empidonax traillii. Next base: position 220 of record NW_020959541.1, read on the forward strand.
AGTACTACTGAGCAGATTTTGTATAGAAATGTGACTAATATTTTCATTGTTGTATAGTATTAGTTGTATAAAACTAAGATTTAAGACAAAAAGTATTCTTTCTGGTCCTTATTATTTAAATTTCTTTGGTTAGAAGAGCTCAGTGCATTTTTGTTGCCTAGTAAATAGGGTATATATGCTATGGGAACTGATCTCCAAAATGATCTCAGCCTAAAACAATCTGGCAAGGAAAAGTATTTTAGGTGCTGCTTTTCTTTTTTTGCCAGTGATTAAATAGGGCAGCAGTCTTGATTTAAACTTTGAATTACCTAAGTGAAAGTGCAAGCCTTTAAAATATATATATATACAGGACTTGTGTGTACCTAGACAAGAGAAAATAATTTAAGAAATAGTTTTTAATTTTCTCAGCTATACTTCTGGGAACATTTAAGATATGTTAGAAGTGGCACAAAATGAAAGCTACTCCTTTAGCCCTGTGCTAGAATAATCTTTACTAAGCTTCTGCAGAAGGGTTTTACTGTGGCATCAGTTATGCCAGAAATTCAGAAATTCTTACTTATTGGAACTCAGCTATTTCGTGCCCAAGTGATTCCTGGAACAGCAGGGAGATTTTTATAAATACATGGTGGGGCAGATGTTGTCCTGATATCTGCTCAGTGAAAATGGGTTCCCAGCCCGGCTCCCCATCCCTGCCTGCTGGAGATAATCACAGTGAAAGTGAGTGGTAGTGACACGCCATTAAGTCTGGTGCTGCCACACACTGGGGATCTTTATCTCCTGCAACGTTTGTGGTTTTTTTAATGTTCTAAACTCAGAGTAAAGATCAGGGGGTGCACTGTCTGCAACACTCTGAAAACAGGCTGTACTTCTCACTCACTATCGTGTTTGATAAGGAAATATGGCAGTGGGCCGTGGCAGACCCCACTGTCAGAATAATGACGTGGTACAGTCCATTTGGCTGTGCTTGAGTGCTGATAAATAAACATATCCTGTTTGGGTTTTTTCCCCCCTCTGGTTTCCCACCCCTGCTATGAGATTCGGTATGCAGGGCACTCACATGTCCAGCTTTATATATTATGTGTCTAAACAGGTTTACAGAAAGCCAAACAAAAGTCAAAAAAAAAAAAAAAAAAAGTTTATGGGG
>NW_020959541.1:7833-9717 GCF_003031625.1 Empidonax traillii
TTTTTTTTTTTTTTTTTTTTTTCCTATCCTCACATTTCTTCCTCTCACAACTCTGATTTCTCTGGAGTAGTGGCCACAGTCACCCCTTCCCTTCAACATGTGGCCACCTGTGCTGTCTCTGTTGTTGAATCAGTAAGACACATCATTCAAACATTCTGAGAAAACAGAAGAGAGGTAATGAAACATTAATTGATCTTTTGCCTCATTAACTTTTCAACAAAAAAAAATGCCTGAACTTGAATGGGAGCTGCTACTGTTTGGTTCTTCTAAACATTAACGCAGAGCCAACCTGCCCATTTACAGCCTCCATCCTGACCTGCTCACCTGTCCCAGGAATGCAGTGTTTCCGTGGTGTGCCAGCCTGTTCAGAGCACAGATGAGCTGCCAGAGAACAGTTGGAGGTGCTGAGTGATGAACACCCAGAGATTTATCCTTCTACCAAAGCCTGGCGAGCTGTCGGGATAAACCAGGCAAAGCTGTGGGAAAGAAAACACATTTTATCAAGAAAATCAAGGACCAACACATTTTATCAAGAAAGTCAAGGACCAAGGCTGAGGTTTTCACTAGTTCATCATATCTTCTTCTTTTCGAGTTTCAGCCCGTGACTGTCTATAAATATTTATAATTGTTGGTTCCTGAGAGGAAATAAGGTTACTGAAGTTAGTCATGTACTCAGAGCATTCAAGCTCCTGGGTCCCAGCTCAAATGGGCAGCTGTCAGGAAGTGTAACTATTCACCAGCTGGACTAAAATGAGTTCCTAATGTCAACTTTTAAATAGTCAAGTGTGCTCAGCGTGCATCTGATTAACTCTTCTGTTCTGCTCCCTGGGACTACAAAGGCTACCTTGGCACTGGGGAATGAATTATTTCCTCACTCTGAATGGTGCTGTCAGGTCCAGGCTGATGATGTACTGGATGTTAGAAAAATGATGCCACCTTTTCATGTTCTCCTGTTTGTCGATGGCTTTTTTATATCCTTGTTGTTGTCTTATAGGCACCTACTGGCAGAACATTGGTGAGAAATATGAATGTATTTTTTTCTGCAGGTAAATTGACGGCACAAATTTCTTATTTTTTATTTTTTTTTTGTCCATATCCATCAGTTCTTCGTTGTTAAGGAGTAGTTAATGATTCGAGATAGAATAGCAGGAAAAATACCAAGGGAACCAACACAACCCCTGTGTCTCCCCAGATTACACTAATTTCTGAGCCTTCACAGTTTCTTTTAAGTCAACAGGATGATTTTTACTCATGAACAGAGGTAACAGTTCTCAACATGAATATTTCCCAGAGGAAGTTTTTAAGGTGTGAGCAGAATCCACAATCATAGCATGAGTGGTCAGTTGTAAAAACTTGTCATTAATCAAATATCTTCTGTACATTCCTCAAGTTTTTTGTAATGAAAGAAGAGAATACCTGGGTACCTTATCTGAGGAAACACTGTGAAGCCTGTAGAGAAAACAGCTCTGTACTGGGGAGAAAAAAGTTTTAGACTAAAAACATGTATTAATTATTGGTACTCTATAATCATTATGTTGTGCAATAGCCTAAAACCTACAATCTGGCACGAAGAATAATGAATACAAATGACATGTTTATACTGAGGAGGTTTACTGGCATCACACTGGTGAAATGGCTGGATGTGGCTTCCCATTTGCTCTATTTTTTTTTTTTTTGTAAATTACCTGCTTCCTAATAGCAATGATGGAAGTACATGAAAACAAACTAATAGGAGTTTTAACAGGATATTTATAATTTCTCAGAAGAAATCTGCTGAGTATGCGTAGATATTTCAGGCAACATATCCCCAAGAACTCTCTGTCTTCCCTTTGAGGATTTCCCATCCCTGAGGGGACACCCACACCGTGTCTGTACTCACTCTTG
>NW_020959542.1:0-2938 GCF_003031625.1 Empidonax traillii
GTGCTGGGAGTCTCTTCCCTCCAGCTCTGCACACAGGCACTGCCCCTGCAGCTCCAGAGAAGGGCTGAAGAAGCATCTTCAACACAGAAATCAGGGCAGGTGTATCAGGGATTGTTGATATGTTTTGGTCTGTGTTTGGCCCAGCCACCTGCAAAAGTTTTGTTCTTTGCCTGCCAAGTTCACTGATAAACGGGAGCTTCGTCCTTGGAGAGAGAGTTTCTTGTATAAACTGTTTTAATTGGTGTTCTGTGATTGGCTGGTTGTCTGTAGAGGACATTTGAAGGAGAAACTGAAGAGGAGAGGATGAAGTAAAGCCCCCAGACCCAAACAGATCAGCCCCCTTGAGTGAAGCAGCGCAAGTGCGAGGGGAATCCCCACGTTCTCCCGCAGGGCTGAAGGGGGGCACTCACAGAACAGGGGAGGGACCGAGGGCCTCTGGCTGGGCGGTGCTGCCACACCGGCCCAGGGAGACGTCCCCGGCTCAGGGGATAAAAATGCAGGTGGCTCGTGCTCGGGGCTCTGAAGCTTCACAGGAAGGACAACGTTGCCTTCTGCGGGGATGCCGCTGTCTTTGTGAGCCTGCTGACCCTCCGAGGATGCAGCCTCTGCTAGGGGGAATTCTGGTTATCCTGGGGTCGGTGAGACAACCTCGTAAAACACACCTGTGTGAGTGGGGGTTTCACTGAGGGCTCAGTTCACTCCCCTCCTTTCCTGTCTCTCTGGTTCCCATTTACTTGGCCACTTTCTGTAATAAATATTGAGTTTATTGTGGAGCTTTCAGCAGTGTTTTGGTTTTCCATCTCGGCATCCTTTCAAACTCACCCCGTTACGCTGTGCTGACACCTTTTGTCTGGAAGGAATCTTCATTCCTATGCCATTTGGGGTGTCATACTGACAATACCACGGAAAGGGTTCTGACACCAAACACATGCATTTCCACCCAAGAAAGCAAGCCCTTACCCTCCATCTCTCCTGTGCAATTGGTGAGCCACTCTCGGCACTCCATGTACACATGGAGCTTCCTGTGCTGGCACCTTTTGTCTTGGAGGAATCTTCATTCTTATTCCATTTTAGGACTCAGACTGACAATTCCAGCACAGCGGTTCCAACACCAAACAAATGCATTTCCACCCAGGATAGAAAGCCTGTTGTGGTTTTGAGTCTAGGCCTTCCTTGGTAACCAGGTTTTAACCACGGAACCCAGGCCATGTTCCAAGTATTCCATACGATTTGTACATAAGGAAATGTATAAATAAGAAGGCAGAGGAAACTCTGGCTCTCTTTCTTCCAGTGAACTGAAAGTGCAGGTTTTTTGCTCTCATTGTGCCTGGAAAGAAAGCCCTTCCCCTCCATCTCTCCTGTGCAAATGATGAGCCACTCTTGGCACTCCATGCACACATGGAGCTTCCTGTGCTGGCACCTCTTGTCTGGAGGAATCTTCATTCTTATTCCATTTGGGGGATCAGACTTGTGGAGTGCTGAGCTGAAAAAAGACACACTATGGACAAACCATACTAATTGGCCTCAGTTAGGACTGGCCCTGACATAGCCAGAAGCCTCTTTTCAGGCAGTGGAAAGATACAGGAGCAGTGATACCAGACTGCAGGAATGTAAACAAAGAGAAACCTGGGACAAAAACAAGGAGGAGTTTTAGGAGAAAAAACAATGTCTTCATATCACATGGACACCTGTGTGCAGCCAATAGGCAGTGTGTCAGTAATGCACGCTCGGTTCGTGGGTTACAGCAAATAACCAATAGTGTGAAAGTGATCACGCCCCGGGGGGCAGTGAAAGTGTATAAGAGGTTGGGTTATGTAAATAAAGCAGAACATTTGTGTAAATCATCCTGATTTGTGTGCAGTTTGTTCTGGAAGCTCCTCCGCCAACATCCACGTTATATCACAGCTGTCCCTTTGTTGTCACCAGTCCCCTGTGATGTCACTTGTCCTCAGTGATGTCACCGATGTCCCTGTGATGACACCTCTGTCCCCTGTGTTGTATCCCCTGTGTCCTTTGATGTCACCAATAGCCCTGTGACATCACAGTTGTCTCTTTCTTGTCAACAGTCCCATGTGATATCATTGGTCCTCAGTGATGTCACTGCTGTCCCTGTGATGTCACCAGTGTCACCGATGATGTCACAGGTGTCTCTGCGATGTCACCCCTGTCCTTGTGAAGTCACCAATGTCCCCACTGATGTCACTGATGTCCTTGGGAGATCACAGCTGCCCCTTTGTTTCCAACAGTCTTCTGTGATGTCACTGGTCCACAATGATGTCACTCCTGTCCCTGTAATGTCACCACTGTCCCCTGTGATGTCACCAATGTCCCCCGTGATATCACTGGTGTCTCTGTGTTTTTATCCAGGTCCCCTGTGATGTCGTTGAAGTCCCTGTGACATCACGGCTTTCCCTTTGTTGTCACCAGTCCCCAGTGATATTTCTGGTCCCCAATGATGCCATTGCTGTCTCTGTGATGTCACCACTGTCCCCAATGGTAACACCATATCTCCATAATGTCACCAATGTCCCTGTGATGTCACTGATGTCCCTGTGACATCACAGCTTTCCGTTTGTTGGCAGCAATCACCTATGATTTCACAGGTTCCTCTGTGATGTCACCACTGCCCCTTGTGATGTCACCAATGTCCCCAGTGATATCACTGGTGTCTCTGGGTTGTCACCTCCCCCCCTTGTGATGTCACCGATGTCCCTGTGACATCCCGGCTTTCCCGTTGCTGTAAGCAGTCCCCTGTGATGTCACTGGTCTCCAATGATGTCACTGCTGTCCCAGGGATATCACCACTGTCCCAGCAGTGCCACCATGTCCCTGTGATGTGATCAATGTCCCTGTGATGTCACCAGACCCCTTTGATGTCACCAATGTCCCTGTGACATCACTGCTTTATTGTTATCAGTCCCCTGTGATGTCACTGTTC
>NW_020959542.1:8496-9716 GCF_003031625.1 Empidonax traillii
TAGGATTTTATAATAAGGTCCATCCAATCCCAGGTTTATGCAGCCCTGGTTCTGCCCCATTCTGCCCCCTGACACACCCCTTCAGGAACTGGGTTTGGTGTCTTTGGGACCCCTTCTTCCTCATCTTCATCTTCTTCACAGCACACACAATCCTGGGAGTTCCTAAAGAGTTCTGTCTAGAAGGTCACTTTATCTGTGTGATATCTTCCAGTCCAGGCCTTAGGGTGTTTTTCTACAATTCTACCTTGAAAAGAAGACTAAAAAAGGAGTTTAGGGGGATTGATATAGAATGGGGTAGTAGGGTTGTGTATGTGTAACAACTCTGTTAAGGGTAAGGGATATAATACGGTTACATTAAAATATATTCACTACACAACTAGTTGTAAAATTTGCAAAAGTTAAAAAAAAAAAAATGATCCGAGATATCAGAATTGACTGTGGTGTGAGTGTTGTTATTGTGAATCTATAATTCAGTCTCTTTTCAACTGTAGTAAATGCTACTGAATTCCTTGATAACTGTTATGTTGGTCAATGATTAAATGCTACTAATGTCTTTTGCCCCCTTGTTTTTGGATCCAAATCCTTTGCACTCTGACCTTCTTGCATCCCATGGCTCTGTGTAAATCATTCCCTTTAATTTAAAAAATACCTATTATTTGAGAGCTGCTCTTTGAAATTTTCCTCTTTAGCAAAACTACAATAAAACTCCAATTAGTTGTTGAAGACATTAAGACATGAAGACAATAAAAAAAAAAAGAAAAAAAAAAATTGTTTGTCTGTATTTTAATGAGCCCCACGGTGTGTTTAGAGACAAGTCCATCATCCTGAGGTACTGAGAGAAGATTGAAGAAGCTGCTCAAGAAGTCAGAAGCCAAACCCCAGATCCTGATGTGTCCACACATCTCTGCCTGGGTGTGGGTGTGAATTGACTGTGGTGTGAGTGTTGTTATTGGGAATCTCTAATTCAGTCCCTGTTCAATTGTAGTAAATGCTATTGAGTCCCTATTAGAAGAGAATGTTTAAAATGTTGAGAGCTGGTCAGTGATTACCTGCTACTAATCTCTTTTGCCCCCTTTACTTTGTGTCCAAACCCTTTGCACCCTGACCCTTTTGCATCCCAAGGCTCTGTAGAAATCATTCCCTGTCATAGAAAAATTATATTTTTGTGACTTCCACTTTAAAATCTTCTTCCTAGGCTAAACTACAAAACAACTCCAATT
>NW_020959543.1:0-1541 GCF_003031625.1 Empidonax traillii
GTTTTTTAACGAGGAATTCAGAGCCTCCGGATAACTTTTGAAACTTTTTTGCTTGGTGGGTGGTCTTTTCATGCAAATACGTCAGGGTGGGTTTTATATTTTGTAGAGGTTTTGTCCTATTTTAATGCTCTTTGTATGGCAGTCTGTATATAGTGTGGTTCGGTTCCTTCTCCGACTCTTTCCTGAAACTTTGGAGTAACTGATTTTGTGCAACTGTGTTTTGAATAAAGCCATGACAGTGTTAAATTAAAGACAACAGCCCTGCAGCACTCTTCTGATAACTTTTAGTTGTAACAAAACGTTTCCTCCCCACGTGTGCTGTAAATTTTAAATTAAAAAGTTTTCAAACCGAATTATTTCAAATAAATCGAGACTATTGTATTGGATTACTTCTTGGGGTGTGTCCAGCTGTGGAGAATGGGATGTTTCTCAAGGAATGGAGTAAGAGGGGAATTTTTTCCTGTTATCTCCTAAATGTGGTAGAATGGGGATGTGTCTTTCTGGGGATGGAACTTGGACTTGTGGTACTTTAGTTCTTGGTAATGTAACAGTCAAGGAAGGATGTTCTGGGAAATCTGGATAGTTCCCTGAGAGTGTTTCCAGGTAAGTTTGATAAGTCCAATTCTGGCTGAGTCTTAAGAAGTAAAATCGAGAGCCTGGTGCTGTTTTGCTTTTCTCAAATCCTGACTTGTGCCCTGCAAGCCGGGCTCGAGTGTGGTTCCTAGTTATTCCTCAGAGAAGAACAATGTTTAAAAAAACCCTGCTGCTCCTCCCGAGCCAGACAGAGCATTGTTTTATCTTGGGATTAGTCCAGCATTCCTGGCAGAAATCCCCTGGATGCACTTGAGAAAGCCAGTAGCAAACAGGCTTTTCTGCTGCTGGATGAGCAATTAGGCAAGAAATGGGTGGTGGCTTTCTGGGATATTTTATTTTAGTTAGTTTTAAAGGTGGGGAGGAATTGCTGTTCCAGCAGAAGCCCCGCACTGGCTGCTCTACCCCGTGGATTTGTGACCAAACGGGACCTCAGTCAAAACAGGTTAAATCCACCTTCTGGGGGTGCAGGCGGGTGAGGCGAAGCCAGGCTGTCACGCTGTGGTACTTTAGCGGGCGAAGGGCCGTGGAGGAAGCTCAAAGCGCTGTGTGGGCGCATCTTCAGGAAAAACCTGCGGGGCGGCTCCTGGGCCTGTCGTGACGCGCGGAACCAGCTCTGCCCGCCCCGGCCTCGGCTCGGCACAGCGCACCTGCCGCCACCGCGAGCACCTGCCGGCTGGGCCGGTGCTCTCGGCGCTCCGTCCCCCCGGGGCCCGGCCGCCCTCCATTTTGTCGCAGGGAGGGGAAGCCGTGCTGGCTGGCGGGCGGCCGGGCAGCTTCCTCCCTGCTGCTGCTCGTTCCTCCTCCTCCTCCTCCTCCCGGGGCTTTTGTCTTGTGCTGCCCCTCCTCGCTCTTCTCCCGGCCCTTATCTCCCCCTCCCAGCGGTGCCGCTTCCCTTCTTCTTCCTTCCTCAGGGCCGGGACTCCTCATGAGGCGGATGGGGGGGGGGG
>NW_020959543.1:7327-10583 GCF_003031625.1 Empidonax traillii
GTGTGTGTATGGAAAGAGGTGGGGAGGAATTGGGAAAAGGCCAGGGTGTGTGTATGGAAAGAGGTGGGGTTTGGGGGTTGGAGCTCAGCTCTGGAGCCGGAGGGGAGGCAGCAGCAAGCAGGAGAGACTGCCTGGTTTCTTCTTTTGTCTTTTCCTGTGGGAGAGGAGTTTTTGCTGCTGTCTCTCTGCACAGTTGTCGGCTGGTTGCAGGCTTGGTTTTCACCGCGAGACCTTCACCACCTGAGTTGTGAGTCTTTTCTTCCATTGGGAGAGTTTTCTGTTTCCCTCCCCCTTCCCCCCTCCTCCCTCACCACCCGGGACAACCAGGGATCCCACAGCGCCGCCCGGTGACGGGGGCTGGACATTGCAAGTTCTGCATCTCCAGTGACCCGACGGCGCCCCCTGCTGACTGTGGCTGGAACTGCACCAAAGGGCGCTAAAAATTGAACTATTTGATTTTCTTTTTTGCCGGTTTTATCGGTTTTGTTCTTGAAGGGGATTATTGGTGGGTATAGGGGTATTGCTTGGTTGTTTTACTTGGGTTTTTTTTCTCGTGTTACGTTAATACACACATACCTTTTAATAAAGGGCTGTTATTTTTTTTTCCCTTTTCCATAATTTGTTTTCCTTCAATCGGAGCCTCTTAATTTCGGATCTATAATTGCTAGAGAAGAAGGTTTGGGTCTTTTTCTCCTAATCCATCCTCAGCAAAAGACCCTTGTCTCAATTAAACTGGGACAGACAGAGCTGACACCACCTGCTCACACAACATGGGGACACTTGAGGGGACGCCCTTGAAAACCTAAAGAGATGCTGTCTCACCTCTCAGCGTTTCCTCTGACCACCCACTCACCCTTCCCATGACCCAAATTGTGCTGCCACAGCGTTCCTGAGCCGATTTGGGACCTCAGTTGTTCCTCAGTTCCAGAGACGTCACTGCCTGTGTTTTCAGACGCCTTAAAAACCAACTTCCCTTTTTTCACAGTGACAGCAAAACAGCTTTCTGTCCTTTCCTTACTGCTCAGCAGTTTGGGAATGTTCCACCACACAGAAGAGTCATCTGTGGGCTCAGGCCCCGGGATTTGGGCGCTCCTGAGCTGTGGAATGACAGGCTGGGAGCACGGCAGCGAATCCAGCACCTGCGGGGCGGGGAAGGGCGGGTTGTTCAAAGGCTGCCTCTGCCAGGCCCTCGGGGCACGGTTTGGGATGAATCACCCTGTGCCCTTTCCCCATGCCAAGGGCAGGCATGAGATGGCTGAGCCCAAAATAGGAATAGGCTGCTCCGCCCTGGTGCTTCCCAGCAGGTGAGCTGCACCTTCCCCTGGCAGCGTTCCCGCAGGGAGGGGGTGATGCCACGGGGCAGGAGGAGGCACGTTATTAATTATCTTCGGCTGCAGGTGACAGGGAGGAAGCATCCCCCCAGTACAAAACATTCCCTGAGATCTTCCCGCTTCGTTTAGAGGGAAAATACAAACCAGAGGCGCCAGTTTAGCTCCGGAGAGGAGAAGGAGGCTCCGAACGGGAGCAGAGCAGGTGCTCCGTGCCGGGTAGAGCGGTGAGGGTGCCAGGGAGGAGGGAGCGGGGTAAGCAGGATTGTGAACATATTTACAGCCATCTGGCAGCCTGAATCCTCCAAACAACGAGGCTGCCGGAGCGCTGGCTGAGCCGGGGAGGGCGAGGGAAGGAAGGGCTGGTTTGGGCAGAGGATCCTGAGGGATTCGTGCTTTCAACGCCTGCTTTTGGGAAATGTTTTATGTCACTTGTGAGATTGTTTGCGTTGCTGGGGATGGAGGGAAACGAGACCAGAAGGAAATGGAAGGGCCCCTCCTGCTGGAGTTTTCCTTCCAGGTTTTCTAGAAATCAAGGCATGGGAAAGGAACGATGCCTTGGGAAACCTTGGTTTCTTGGAAGGCAGTTCCTTACCGGGGATAAGGAATGAAGCAGAAAAGCTGGATTCCTCCTGATCTGTGCCTCTGACAGGGTGCTGCTGCTATCTGAAGCCTTGCAGTTTCTAGTGGGAAATCTGCAATGCATTTAGGAAAAAAATCCCAGGTTCTGGAACTCCACAGTTAGCTCAAGGTCGTGGTGCTTACTCACAGTGGAAGAGGGAAAGTAAAGAACTGGTGTTTTTTAAGCACCAGTGTCAGGCTTTTATTAAGATGGGGCAGTCACAGCTTCTCTGGGCAACCTGTGCCAGTGCCTCCCTACCCTCACAGGGAAGAACTCCTTCCCAAAATCCCATCTAAACCTTCCCTCTCTCAGTTCAAAGCCGTTAATGACTCAGCCCATCTGTTGGGAGTCCTTTAAATAATGATGTCCACGTCTCCTCTGGGTCACTCCAGTCGATGCCAGACCTTTGCTCACTGCCCAGTGTGAGCCTGAGAGCCACGGATTCCTCTGGCTCTGAATGGTTCCCTCTGTCCTGCATGTATGGGCTCTTTATTCCAGCCACAGGCCCGATTCCATCAGCCCCAGGGCAGGGGTTTGGGAGGAGGGATCACCATTCCAGGGCAGAACTCCTGAGCCAGCGGTGTCAAAAAAAAAAAAAAAAAGAAAGATTTAAAGCCCCTGCCTTCCCTCTGAGCAGGGACCAGCTGTGTCAAAACAGAGCAAGGAGTTGTTAAACACGTTACAGACTAAGGAAGTGGAAGTGTCACTGCAGTTTTCAGTCCCCTTGGGACATTTTGTGGAGTCAAACAAAACAGCAGCATCTGAAAGCGCCGGAGATTTTGCCATTCCCGGGCCAGGCTCAGGAAACACCTCCCAAAGGTCCAACTGCAGCTGCACCTTTTGCCTTTTCCTTCCCAGGTGTCACTTGAAGGAGCTGCAGCATCGAGCCAGCCCCTCCAGCCTCCCAGGGAGTGGAGGGTGGGGATGCTTTTCCCCTGAGCTTTCCCCCTTTCCTCTTTTTCTTTTATTTTTTAGGGAAGTGGGTCTGTTCTTGAAAACCCAGCTGGAACTTGTTAAGTCAATAATTATTCTTGTGAATGTGGGTCAAACTATTTTCTGCCTCTTCCTCTCCCAGGACGAGGAAGAGGATCCGATCCTGCAGCGCTCCGAGGCTGGGAGCTGGAAGGCTTCCCCTTTTCCTTCCAAAACCCAAACTGATTGTCCACTGAGGGGTGAAAGGCAGGGGGTCTGTGGCTTCCCACCTTCCACCTCCAGAAGCAGATCCCGCTTTCTCTTTTTGAGGCATCTGCCTCGGAGAAAATAATTTTAAAAAACCCCACCACGACGATTTCTGCAGTCTCCTCCA
>NW_020959543.1:15215-17031 GCF_003031625.1 Empidonax traillii
GGACAGGCGCTCCGGCTCCGCCGAGGCGAACGGAGCCTCCAGCCCCCTCCTGGGCCCCGCGCGGTGCGCGCCAGAGTCCCGGCGGGACAGGATCTCTTCCATGGAGGCACATTTGTTCTTCTCTGAGTACGACAGCTTTTTGGGGACCTGCGGGGTGTACATGGCCCCCCTGTCGAGGGAGTCCTTGCGCTGCCCGGCCCTGTCCCAGGGGGCCGGCTCCCGGCGCGGGAGGCTCCCCGTCCGCCCCTTCTCCGCGGCGTCCTCGGGGCCGGAGCGGCGCCGGCCGGCGGTCAGGTGTGCCACCGACTTGTCCAGGTCCACCCGGAAACTGCCCTCGCAGGTGCTCTGCTCCTCGGGGGACGCGTCCTCCTCCTGGATCAGGTCGAGGGTCAGCATGCCGTCCGAGGTTGAGGTAGATGCCTGGGGGGGCAGAGAGGGCACAGTGGGTTGGGCACCCGAGGGGCTCCCCACACACACACCCCCCACACACAGCACGGAGAGGGAAAGGGACAGGCTGGGACTTCTCCAGAGGGTCTGCACGGCCCCAACGCTCCATGAGGGAGGAGGAACTGGTGACCCAGAGCTGCCCCGACGGCGACTCTCAGCTCCGGCGCCGGCTCTTCCCGCCCTTACTCGCTTGGGAAGGCTCCCGAGGGGATTTCACCCGGGGAGGGAGGGTTGCACCTACCACAGCCATCAGGTGTCCCCGCGTGGGAGGGCGCCGGGAGTGCTGGATCTTGGCCCTGTCGCGCGTGGGGTGGGCGAGGAAGCTGTCCTCTTCCACGGTGACCTGCGGGGTGACACGGGCGGGGTGACCCTCCCAGGCTGTCCCTTCTTGCCCCAGGAACGGAGGGGTCAGAGGGGCTGCCGCTGCCCAGCGGTCTCAGACCTTCCCCCAGGGTCAAGGCTGAGGCAGGGCACGCGGGTCCCGCTCACCTCGTCCAAGATGCGGTTTTTGGCGCGTGTGATCGCGGAGTTGAGGGCGTTAATCCAGGACTCCTTCTCCTCCGGACTCACAGCCAGGAAGATCAGGTTTGGTGCCTACCAAAGAGTGGAATTCAGGTCAGTGCCACTGAGTGAACTCACACAGAGACCTGAGCCTCCAGCCCTGCAAACGGTGCTGCCCCATCCCATCCCATCCCACACAGCACCAGGACCATCCCCATCCCTCCTTCCCCTGCATCCCCCAGGACCAGCTGCACCCCATGCACCGTGTTTCCAGGCTGCCTGGAGTGGGCCAGGGTGAACTTGCTGTGGTTCTTTTTGCTTCTGCTTTTGGACTTCCTGAGCTCTTCACATTTCTCGTAGTCACTCAGGTCGAACGTTTCCTGTATGGTTTTTTCATCTTTCACCTGCGAAACAGCAAGAGAATCAGAGCCTTGCAGATGCTGGATGGAGAGGCAGCTTGCCCCAGCCACCAGGACCTCAGCAGGACTCGTCTCTTCTGGAACCAGGGGACATATTTAAAGCATGGCATGAAAATCTCGCTTTCCCAGATTAATTCCCACCAGAGTTACTGGGGCCAGGCTGAAAGGCCAGGCAGGTGTGATCAGACACAGTGTTCATGCTTTGTGGACCCTCAAAACGAGCAGGGTTTGCTCCAGCTGTGAGGAGGGGGGTCCTGTGTGCCAGGAGGGGGTGGAGGAAAGAGGTGAATCTCATCTGTGATTCAAAGGGACAATCATTCTCTGCAGACAGCGGAACAAGAGTCGGAGGGATAAGGATTAGCACTTCCCATTTTTACTCTGTGCTGGCAGCTGACTCTGGGGGTGGCTCCCAGAGTGCTGACACCACTCTGAGCCAGGGGTCTGGGGGG
>NW_020959544.1:0-1544 GCF_003031625.1 Empidonax traillii
AAAGTTATTTTGAGGCTCTTTAATTAAGATAATCATATGCAAATGAGGGGGCGGGGTTTACCACATGATGGGAAATTAAAAGGGATTTGGGAAGCGCTTTCTCCTGGGAATTCACAGAGAAAAACCTTCCCCTTTTCCACCAGGGAATTCAAATAACAGGGACAAAGCCAGAAAAACTGGGAATCCTTGGAATTTTGTGGCTGTGCCGGGAATTTTGTGTCTCCCTCTCCTTCCCAACAATCCCTTGGGATCTCTGGGATCCATTGAAAGGACTCAAAAAAAGGGGTTTTTTTCTCAACCTCCCTTTGAGAGCAGAAAATTCCAGGTTCTTGGGGTGTTTAGGGAAAAATAATCCAGGGCAGCAGCTCCAGAATTTTTGGGAATGTTGTTTGGTGTCTGGAGATGATTCCATGATGCAGATGCTGCTCCAGGGGGAGTGGGAGAGAGGGGCGGGGGTGTGGATTTTCCTGCTGCCAGTTGCTGTTGGAATATTGATGGAAATGGCAAAATCTGGGAATTAAACACTTGGCCCCAGTGGGAACCAACCTGGATTTGGGAAGGGGTTGTGTTCCCGTGGGAATGTGGATTTCCCAGTGGTCCAGGTGGCTCTAACCCTGCCTTGGGAACTTCCAGGGATCCAGGGGCAGCCACAACTTCTCTGGGAATTCCAGCCCAGCCCCTCCCCACCCTCCCAGCCAGGAATCCCTTCCCAGTATCCCCCCTAACCCTGGACAGCCATTCCCTGGGTGCTGTCCCTCCAGCCCTCATCCCAAATCCCTCTCCAGCTCTCCTGGAGCCCCTCCAGGCCCTGCAAGGTTCTCCAAGGTCTCCCTGGATCCTTCCCTTCTCCAGGGGAACATTCCCAGCTCTCTGGGATTTGGAGGAAGGGGGTAAATCCTGGGAAGGGGATGAGGAGCAGGAAAACCAGACAAAGTAGGAGAGGTGGAATTGGGCACAGGTGGCTTCTCCTGCCCCTGGGATGGGGAATCCAGGGAATTCTGACCCCCCTGTGGTGTTTTCCACCCTCAAGGGGTGCTTGGCTTTCCAACCTTGGCATCCTTTGGGAATTCCTGGGGTCTGTGGGAACCAGGAAGTGCCATGGAATGGTTTTGGGATGGTGGCAGCGTCCTTGAGTCTCCATCACTGGGGCACCTGATGGGAGAGGCTTGGGTGTCTTGGGAACATCCATTATTTGGATTCTTCCATGGCCTGGTGGGTTCAGGAGCAGGAATCCAGAGAATTCTGACCCTCCTGTGGTGTTTTCCACCCTCAAGAAGTGCTTGGTTTTCCAACCTGGGCATGTTTTGGGAGTTCCTGGGGTCTGTGGGATGGTGCCACCAGTTCTGAGATAGTGACAGCGCCCTTGAGTCATCATCACCTGACAGGAGAGGCTTGGATTGCTCCTCCATCCTTTGTGTTCTTCCACGACCTGGGAGGATCAGCAGCAGAAATCCAGGGAATTCTGACCCCCCTTTTTTTTGTGTCATCCCCCCGACACCTTTCAGGACGTCCTCCCTGCGCTGGAACGCGGGCACCAAGGAGCG
>NW_020959544.1:8643-9712 GCF_003031625.1 Empidonax traillii
CCCCTTGTTCCCTCCCTCCCGTGAGTTCCTTTTCCGTCCTCACCTTCCGTGTGTTCCGGGCCCCCCCGGGTGTCTCTCCCCAGTGACGCGGCACATCCGTCACCTCCTGGAAAGGACCAATCAGAAGAAACCCAAATTGCGAAAGAAACCCAAGCCCCAAATCGAGGAGCGCCATGGTAGGGACCCCCCAAAAAAATCTACCAGCACCCCAAATCCAACACCCCCCCGGATCCATCCCGGGAATTCCCGGCACAACCCGCCAGTCCCTGCGGCAATCGGGATCCCCCAGAACAATCTGGGATCAGCCGAAAATCTGGGATCCCCCGGGTCAATGTGGGGTCCCCCAGAACAATCTGGGATCAGCTGGAAATCTGGGATTCCCTGGATCAATGTGGGGTCCCCCAGAACAATCTGGGATCAGCTGGAAATCTGGGATCCCTTGGATCAGTGTGGGATCCCCTGGATCAACGTGGGGTACTCTGGTCAGTGTAGGGTCACCTGAAAATCTGGGATCCCCTAGATCAGTGTGGGGTCCTCCGGGTCAATGTGGGATCACCCAGAGCAATCTGGGATCACCTGAAATCTGGGGTCCCCTGGATCAGTGTGGGATCCCCCAGAACAATCTGGGATCCCCCGGATCAGTGTGGGGTCACCCAAAAATCTGAGATCCCCTGGATCAGTGTGGAATCCCCCAGAAAAATCTGGGATCCCCCGGATCAATGTGGGATCCTCTAGATCAATGTGGATCCCCCAGAGCAATCTGAGATCACCCAAAAATCTGGGATCCTCTGGATCAGTGTGGGATCCCCTGGATCAATGTGGGATCCTCTGGATCAATGTGGGATCCCCCAAATCAATACCAACCCCCCCCCGATCAATACGGGACCCCCCAAATCAGTCTGGGATCCCCTGGATCAATCCAGACCTCTGGGATTGATGCCAGACCCCCTGGATCACTCTGGGGACCCCCTGGATCAATCTGGGACACCCCCTGATCCATATGGATCCTCCGGATCAGTCACGGGACTCTTGGATCAATGTGGGACCCCCAGATCAATGTGGGACCCCC
>NW_020959545.1:0-2013 GCF_003031625.1 Empidonax traillii
CACACTCATGTCTTCAGGCCATGACTTCCCAGAGCAGTCCCAGGGGTGGCCACAGCCCCAGAGATGCCCCTGGGGCAGCTCCAGTGCCCAAGTGTGAGAGGCAGGAAGGGCCCAGCTGGGGAGGGGCAGGGAATCCCCCACCTCCAGCCCTGCTGCACAGGCTGAGGAGGGTCCTCTCCAGCACAGCAGCACATCCTGTACCCTTGGGGGCTGGGCTGCCAGGGCTGTCCTCAGGGACTGACTGGCCAAGGAGGGCAGGACAATGCTCAGGGATCAGGAGGGTCATCATAAAGGTGACCCCATCCAGATGAAAGGTTTTGGGGAGGTCAGAAGAACTGGGAAAAACTGGATGGGATGTTTGGGTGAAGGAAAAGGAAATGTCCAACAAATATGAAAGACTTTGATGAGATAAAAACAGTTTCAGGGAATGCTGAGGGTGCTGAAACACTGACTGTGCAAACATTCCTGATGGACCTTCACTTTGTTTGTAATCTCAACACTTCCCAAAAGTGCTGCCCCTAGCATTGAAAGAAATCTACTGCTCTAATTCTAAGAGAGAAAAAAAACAAACCCAGAATTCCAGACTCTTATTTGTCCTCCAATGCCCACCCCAATCCCAAACCTGTATTACCAGTAAGAAAAGGCAAGCTTTAATCCTGACCCAGCCGAAAAAGCTCTTCCCCTAATCATGACCCAGACCCTGCCAGCAGAACAACAAACCTGCCAAAGTTCTGCCCAATCCCCACCCTGAGCTCTAAAGCCCAAGGCCTGAGCATGAAGCACCCCCAGAGCCCTTGGGAGCAGGGCAAGGAGCTGCAGGGCCCAGAGCAGGCCCAGGGGGTTGGCAGAGCAATGGGAGGTGCCTGGATGCTTTTCTGAAGCAAAAAACTGCATCTTTTCTTCTGCAGAACACTCACTGGGTAGCACATTTAGGGCCCAGCCTGCCTTCTAAAGCTTTTGAGATTGGTGGGGGTTGGGGGCTTTCCAGTTTTTTCTCTCTGTTCTCATCATTAACACTGAAGTTTTGTTCTTCATCCCATATATAATTCACTCTCTCTTTTTATTTGACCCACAAAATCTACCAATCAGGAATCTTGATCTTTGTGCATTTAAACTAAAAAAAAATTTGTGCAGCAAGGTATTTGTTGCAATGGACCCGTAATGTATATAGTGGAAAAAGTCCTATCAGAAATGGACTTGTGAAGAAAATGAAGAAACCAGCCCAAATGTCTTAAAAACAGAAGTTTTTATTGTTGTTTAAGTGAACATGTTTTCAAAATGTCTTTTTGTAGTATTTTTGCTAACACACTTTCTTCTTCTTAAAATCCTCCAGCGTTATCTCTGTTCAGGAATGTCCAAGGAGATATTGGGAAGTTTTCTCTTTGGCTTTCATCTACTCCCTTCTATTGTTTGTTAACCCTTTCTTACCAGTGATGTTTCTGTAAGACCCCCTGTACTTTTAATTGTTTTTTTTTGTAATGCCCCCAAAACCTATATATATCCCTAACCATGCAATAAATTTCTCTCTCACTTGCCCTCTCTTGTGGTCTCTGTGAGTCTTTTCGGGCTCCTTGGACCACATGGTTGGGGGCAGAGAGAAAGCATTTTCCCCTCCAGGTAATGGGCTAAAAACCCCAGGTCTTGGAGCCCCCCTTTTCCAATCCACTGTCGCAGGAATTTGTCAAACATCCTGCCTATGTTAGTTTGCGCATGAGGAATCACAACCTCTGAGTGTAATAGAATAGACTCTTCAAAGTCTTGTTGCTTTGTTGTTTCTCCATGCAGACAGTGCAGGGAGGGCAGGGACCCACTGGCACTGCAGGCACTGAGGGCTGGCTCAGATGGTGTGTGTTGGGGGCCGATGGCCAATGGAGATGACAAAGGATCTCCAGGTCACCTGCCTGGGGCTCTGCAGCTTGTGCTGGCTCTGATGGCAGGGGAGGCCTTGTGTGTAGGAAATGAGGAAGTGCAGGAGAGCACAGAGGATCTGCAGGGACAGCCCGTCCCATCCAG
>NW_020959545.1:8216-9712 GCF_003031625.1 Empidonax traillii
CTGGACAAAACCACCCTCAGCCCCAGGGGCTGGCCAGCTGGGCAAAACCACGACACCATCTATCTCGTGCAGTTGGTGCAGGACTCTTGGCATGACACAAAGAGCAAGAGTTTTCTGTGCAGGCACCTTTGGTCTGCGAGGTGTCTTCATCCGTACTGATTTTTGGCTACCTGTCTCAGTTCAATGAGATAGAAGTGTTTTACTAAGGAGGATGAGTTGTGAGAAAAAACAGAACTCCTCCATCTAAGCAATTGTAAATCCAAAATGAAGAGGCTCTGATTGAGAAAGTGTGGAGAAAGGAAAAAAAATAACAACTCTTTTTTTAAAGGATAAATGTGTATTGGCAGAACAAGGAAAGAACACAAAGAAAACAACCAAACAATAATCCTATACCCAAGAGTCCCCTTCAAACAAAAAAGAGATCAGTTTGAGCTTTTTTGGTGCAATTGGAACCACAACCAGCAGGGGGCGCTGTTGGATCACTGGAGGAGCAGAGCCTGCAGTGTGCTGGTGTCCAGCAGGGGGCGCTGTTGGATTAGGCGGTTGCCATGGGGGGTCCCCGGGGGCGCAGGAGAAACCCAAAATGGAGATTTTCCCCCCACAACGAGAAGGGGAAAGAGGAGAGAAGGGGTATTTCCCAAGGAAACTCACGCTGTCTGTGGTTGTTTGTGTGACTTCACTTTTTCTTTGATGTATGTAGGAAAAAAAACACTGCCAGAAACACAGGGGCAGAGGGGGGGAAAAAAGGGTGACCTCCTTCCCAAATAGTTCCTGTCTGATGAAGTCTGAGCAGGTCTGGGCTGAGGGCAGAAAACAGGGCACAGGTAAACTGGGGCCAAGCGGCCAGGCTGAGAATGAAGCAACCTTGGAGCTTTTCTAACCCACACCTTGTTGCAGTTCAGGCAACAATGAAGTGTCCTGTTTCCCAGGAGAGGGAAAAGAAAAGGAAATAAAAAAAACCCTCCTCATCCCTCCCCAAAGACTTTGAGGGCCATCAGTCTGGAATGTGAGTCCCTGACCAGTTCTTTTGTGTTGCTCAATCACCCAAGGCAAGGCCAACCTGCCCATTCAACATCCCTCCCACAAAGTGGGGAAGGGGGGGAAGGAAAACATTCAATACTCAGTTCCTTTTTTCCTTAGAACAGCAAATGTGTCCCACTGTGGGCCGGCCATTTCAGCCCAGCACTCCTACAAGAGAACGACTGCCCTTCCACCCAGGAAAGAAAGCCCTGAGTCTGCGTCTCTCCAGTGCAGTTGTTGCGCCACTCTCAGCACTAACCCTAACCCTAACCCTAATCCTAACCCTAACCCTAACCCTAATCCTAACCCTAACCCTAATCCTAACCCTAACCCTGACTCACCATCTACCCAGTGCAGTTTGGGCACCTCTCTCGGCACTGGATAAAGAGGAAGAGCTTTCTGTGTGAGCACCTTTGGTCAGGGAGTTTTCTTCATCCTTATGGAATTTTGGCTGTCAGACGGCAGTTTCAGCCCAG